>NW_015184035.1:0-1548 GCF_001447785.1 Gekko japonicus
GCAGCAGAATTTGCCCCCGGCTGCTTTAGGTTTCAAGCACAGGGCTCTCAAAACCAAGAATACTTAGGTCTGAATTTCCATCTGCAACCCTCAAGCTTTTCCTATTATTCACAGATAATTTTTAAAAATAATCTGTTTTCTCATTTTTACTGCTTATTTTGATGTCCTACATGATGCCAATGTAATGAAATTCTAGTAAAACAAAGTAGTAGCTTGTTAAGAACTTGAAAGCACTGATGGATATAAAAGAATAAATCTAGGCTGCAAATGTTATGTGGATGTTCTGGGAGTATTGATATTTTAGCCTCTTAATTAAGCCTTTCTTGGCCAGGTTGCCAAGTCCCCCCGGGGGGGCGGGGGGGGAACCCCGCTTGAGAGGCCCTTTCCCCGCCGGCCTGGATCAGGCTGCTGGGGGGAACCCCACCCCCAAAATCTGTGACGTGCATGGCGTGAAGATGCTACCCGGAGGTGACGTCATCATGTCGGGCACGTTACCGGGGGACACTCTATCATTCGAGGGAAAACTCTCTTTTTCCCTTGAATGATTGTGGCCCCGCCCCCAACATGTCTGATGTGATGACGTCACTTCTGGGTGACATCATCGCGCGAGCAGACTCCCAGCCAGGGACAGGACTCCCCCCGCTATTAGGTAAGTTCGACTTGGCAGCCCTAGTACTTACCCTGCATTTAGGCTAGAGTTTTTTCTTTGACAACCAAATAGGGTTGCTAGCCTGCTGAAAACAGGCAAATGTGGAACAAAGCAGAAAACTATTCGAAACAAGTAAATGAACTTTCAGAAAAACACAAATATGATGTAGTTTTGAAAAGAACCAATACATAGTAGGCCTAGAATTACAACACAGAAATTGAAAAAGAATAAGCCCGTGCAAGCTGGCTAACAACATCATTTGCTCGGACTAGATCTAGAGACAAAATCGCAAAATTGCAAGTAATCACATTTTCTGAAGTCAAGAAATCCTTTGTGAGGAAGCAGCTGTTCCCAACCTGTCCGTTCCACCTGACATCATAAATGGGGGGGGGGAGCACTGGAGACAAAGACTGTTTCTCCAGAACGCAAATAAGCCCCTCTTCCATCCTGTGAAAATAAATGTCCTTACTTTTAAAGACGTCAGAAATTTATCCAGAGGAACTGAACAACATCAGTCCAACCGGAATCAACGGTGCCCATGGGGGCCATTCAGAGTCCCTCCACGGACTTCGCAGAATGGGACTTCCTTGCTTTCCCCTCCTTCTGCAGCCTACTGAGCCACCCAAATCTTTGTTCCCTGGTGTCTTTGGACCCCCAGAATGCAGCAGAATGGGGAGCAAAATCAGGGGTCTGCAGCGGAAGAAAGGAAATCAACGGAAATCTCTTTCCCCTACGTTCCCTTTATAAGTCCATGCCTATTGGTGCTAAAACTTCTAGGATTTGAGATCTAAGCTTCAGCTATCTCGCCAAGATTAACATTTTAACCAGGAAAACGAACAGGAATTCCGGGTTAACACATGCAAAGGACCTTGAATCCCATGAACTCCTAATCAGTCAAC
>NW_015184036.1:0-1574 GCF_001447785.1 Gekko japonicus
ATGGGATTTGATGAGGTCATCTAGAGGGCCAAGGACAGATCCCTGGGGGACCCCCAAGAAGACATAGAAAGGAAGACGTTCTCCTAGTGGAAAAATTGAGTGATTAGACAGGTTGGAAGAGAAACAGCTGACTGTGTCATGGAAATTTAAACATGTGAAAGGAGTCCTGCATTAGAAGTAGCTGAGTGGTTAAGGAGGGAGACAGCAGAGACCTTTGGATTTGGCAGTGAGGTAAGTGATTTCCGTGAGGGTGGTTGCAGTGGAGCGCAGAGGGAAGAAGCCAGAGGGTTGAAAGGGAGTTGGAGGTGGAAAGTCGAAACAGTGGCAGTAGATGGCATGCTTGACGAGTTCGGATGCAAAGGATCAAAAGGTACAGTGGGTGGTACCTGGAATGGAGGAATGGATCACGGGTAGTTATGTTCTGTAATGGCAATGCTTTCTTCCGGTGTTGTAAGTTGCTTTGAAAACATTTTTTTTTAAGCTGGAAAGCATCTAAAAACATACGTAACAAATACACCTAATAGGTCATGATAATATATTACCTTCTGTGGCCCTGCTTGGTAGAAAAATCTGGTGTCCCCTCCCACCCGCCATCCAGTTCAAAAGTAGTGGATGTTCCAAGCTGGTGATGCCTGATGCTGGTGGAAAGTGCTGGGGGGGGGGCCTGTGGCTCAGTGAAAGAGCATGCAGAAGGTCCCAGGTTCAATCCCCGGCATCTCCAGTGGAAAGGACCAGGCAGTAGGAGCTATGAAAGACCTCTGGGACCCTGGAGGGCTGCTGCCAGTCTTGAATAGACAATACTGACTTTGATGGACCAAGGATTGGATTCAATATAAGGCAGTTTCATGTGTCCAAGTTGCAGCTGACTTGGCAACCCTGTAGGGTTTTCAAGGCTGGAGATAAACAGAGGTGGTTTGCCCTTGCCTGCCTCCACATAGCAACTGTGGACTTCCGTGACGGTCTCCCGTCCAAGTACCACGACTGATCCTGCTAAAGCTTCCAAGATTTGAAAGATCGAGCTAGCCTGGTCCATCCAGGTCAGGGCATGCCTGATTACAGGTCCCTAGATATCTTCCTATCAAAGCAGTGGGAAGGATGTTATTAAACAGGCTGCTACTATGGTCAGGCTTAGGTGTAGACCATCTGCTTCCCATATAAGGGTACCCATGAGCAATGCTCCCTCTAAGCTGTGGAGCCTTGTGAGCAAAAAGTCTGCTTTGTGAGCTACTGGCATTAAAGCGGTGAGTGAGTGATTTGGCTACTGGATAAATTAGTTTGCTCTGGAGCCATCCTTCCTGAGCTAAGACAAAAGTGTGTGAGCTGGAGGCTAAAGAACTGTGAGCTAGCTCACACTAACTCAGCTTAGAGGGAACACTGCCCATGAGGTGGGCTGCAGAGGGGGAAGCAATCCTGCTCTCCGAAGAAGAGCTGCCATAGGCGACAGAGTCTCTGCCAGTGCTGCCGCTAACTGATTGCTTTATACAGTAATGGGAAATAACTGCTTATTGAAGCAGATAAATAAGGAAAGGTGTCTATTTTCTTCGTCACGTTTTCTGGGAAATCAGATTTCTCTT
>NW_015184037.1:0-1554 GCF_001447785.1 Gekko japonicus
ACCAGGTATCACAACTGAACTTCAGACAATAGATCTCTCCCTCCTGGAGAAAATAAGTGCTTTGGAGGGTGGCCTCTATGGCATTCTGTTAAGCTGAGGCCTCTCCCCTCCCCAAACTCTGGCTTTGGCAACTCTAGTCAGGACTGGCCCCAAAGGCTGGAAACCAACAGCCACTGAGGGAAAACGTAGTCCCACAGAGAAGCCAAGCAGGAGAAGTGTCTTCGTTGGGAGACACAGCCGTTTGCCAGTGCTTCTGACGGAACAGTGGCTGAAGGAGGAGTGGGCGGGGAAGAGGAGCATATCCAGCACCCAGGCAATGGCACGCAAGTACTCTTGAATGGCGGTTGACAGGCCAATAGCTGATGGAGCGCATTGCACAGCCAATGGGAGAGCTGGAAACGGCCAACGTGGGTGGGACTCAGGCAACACAGCCAATGGATAGGGACAGCTTCTGAGTGACATATTATGAAGCCAACTGATTTAGGGGTGTGTGGAATGTTCAGAAAGTGCCACCCCACTACTCAATTATATATAAGGAAAGATGTGCGGGTGCAGGTTGAGAGCGTGCACATGCCTCTCTGTTACTTCCGTAAAGGATGCAGCTGTAGCTTCTTTGGCCTTCTTCTTGCTCCAGCAGGTGTGAGGCTGGTGGGTGAAAAGGCTAGGAGAGGAGCAGACCCAGGGATGCTGGGCTGATACAGCCTCTCCTGCTGATGCAGAATGAGGCACTAGAAATGGGATTCTGCTTCCTAAGAACCTCAGCCTTTTTTTTTTAAAGGCAGACAAGTCCTTATGGCATGCTTCAAAGTTGGCGGTCATAACATACAGTCTGTTGGCTGCACAGGGTATAGGGTTGCCAGTGGCTGGCAACTGGGGGAAGCCAAGGAGGGGTTATTATAGAGCTTCAGGCAATTCCTAGAGCAGACTGACAGCATTTCTGGGTTTTCCCCAGAAGTGATGTAACACCATTAGCCAACGACAATTTTTAAAACTTTTTTTCTCCCACAGGCTGCCAGAGTGGAAGCAGGAAACAAGAGCTGGGGGGCTCCTAACCATTATACTCCAATCTGGGAGAACCGGGTTTGATTCCCCTCTCCTCCACATGAAGCTGCTGGTGTGACCTTGGGCCAGTCACAAGTTCTTTCAGAGCTGTTCTCTCAAGAGCAGTCCTCGAAAGAGCTCTCTCAGCCCCAACTCCCTCACAGGGTGTCGGTTGTGGAGAGAGGAATGGAAAGAGATTGTAAGCAGCTCTGAGACTCCTTCGGGTAGTAAAGGGCGGGGTATAAATCCAATCTCCTCCTCCTCCTTCTGGGAACCTGGTAGCCCCAATGTGGATCAGCCCCCCCAACTTCTTCATGGGAGAAGCTTGCCCTCTCCTGCAGGGAGGAATTACAGTGTTGACTCTCAGCTGAAAACTGGTGTTGTGGCCACCTCCCACAGGACACTTCTCTGATGCAAAGGAGAAATGTCCTTGGGGTTTGCAGTTTGTGCCCTGCAGAATTTCTTGCCCCATCCTTGACTAGCAAATCCAGAATAAATTATGCAAAAAGAAAA
>NW_015184038.1:0-1609 GCF_001447785.1 Gekko japonicus
CACTTGAGCCACCGCAGCTCCATATTAGGGCATACATAAAAAATATTAATTGTCAGTTTTACACATTAGAGTTCTGAAAGCATCCTCTTCAAAACAGACTCTAAAAATGGATATTAAGCATACATAAGAAATGAACAACATATGCATAGCGTTTTCCCCATGGAGACCAGTCCTACAGTGAAGTAAATCTCTCCTCTGGCTAGATTTCAAGTCAGTGCAGTGACTTATTGCCGTATAGTTCCTGAAATTCACTAACGCGGCCAATAAAATTCCAGGTGGGCTTCTCACTGCTAATAGGTCAGCAACAATGATATTAACATGACTTTTAAAAGTCAGCCGAAGAGGCTCATTCGTACAGAGTTTCTCCTCCACTGTTCTCCACGGTGTGATATTCAGCTCTGGAGTCCAATTGTTTTCCTCCCTACCAGATGATTCCAGTGAACCATTTCATAACAGAAATAATAAGGAACGTTTTCTGACTCCCCCATTTTGTTTTTATTTGGTTATGAGACTCTTCTTTGGGTTTTTTTCAGCAAAATATTGAACGGCGTGCAGGCTGGTACGGAAGGGAGGTAGCTCAGCGCACAGGGAGAACAACATGCTTGGCACGTACCACAACATTTCTGTTGTATGCAAAAAATGTTAGAACGTGCACGTCAGAAGAGCCCTGCTGGATCAGACCAGTGGTCCATCTAGTCCAGCATCCTGTCTCACACGGGGGCCAACCAGTTTCTCTGGAGGGCCAACAACAGGGCAGAGAGGCCAAGACCAGTGGCCCACCTAGTTTAGCATCCTGTCTCACACAGGGGCCAAGCAGGTGGGTGGCCATGTTGGTCTGAAGCAACAGGACATGGTTTGAGTCCAGTAGCACCTTTAAGGCCAACAAAGTTCAATTCTGGGAATAAGCTTTCATGTGCAGGCACACTTCTTCAGCTTCCAAACATAAGAGGAGCCCTGCTGGATCAGGCCAGTGGTCCATCTAGTCCAGCATTCAGTTTCTATGGAATGTCCAGCAACAGGGCATCAAAGCTAAGGTCTTCCATGGTGTTGTCTCCTGGCACTGGGATTCAGGGGTTTATCAGCTCTGAACATGGAGGTTCCCTTTAGTTACCATGCATGCCTAGTAGATACCGATAGAATTGTCCTGATAGAATTGTCATATTATGCGATTTACAATGTTATTGTTAAGTGATTTGTTCCAATTTGGTTACTGGTTTATGCAATTTCTCTCTCTATGTATTTCTTGTTGTTGCTTATTTGAAAATATAATAAAAATTATTTAATAGACTTGTCCTCCATGAATCTGTTTAATCCTCTTTTAAAGCTTTCAATACCTCTGGCCATCACTAAGTACTGATAGAATTGTTCTGATAGAATTCTCATATTATGTGATTTACAATGTTATTGTTAAGTAATTTGTTCCAATTTGGTTACTGGTTTATGTCATTTCTCTCTATATGTATTTCTTGTTGTTGTTTATTTGAAAATATAATAAAAAATTATTTAACAGAATTCTCCTCCATGAATCTGTTTAATCCTCTTTTAAAGCTGTCAATACCTCTGGCCACCACTAAGCCCTCTGGCAGCAAATATTATATTTCTATCACTC
>NW_015184039.1:0-1566 GCF_001447785.1 Gekko japonicus
TGTGAGTCTTTAAGGTGCTGCTGGACTCTAGATTTTTGCATGTTGTACTCCAGGAAAAGACACAGAAGCAAACAGAAGTAGCAACCCTCCTTGAATTGGTTTGGTCACAATAGATTCTGAACTGCAGGATTTTTAGGGACTTCTGAGCAGGATATTTTGCCCCATGAAGTTGAAAATCCAAAATAATCTTCAGAGAGCCAGTATGTGATTAGTGTAGACCCTGCTTCACCCTGACCCTGGATGGCTCAGGCTAACCAGACCTTGTCAGATCTCAGAAGCACAGCATTGTTTGCCCTGGTTAGTATTTGGATGGGAGACCACCAAGGAAGTCCAGGGTTGCTATGCAGATGAAGGCAATGGTGTAGAGTGAAAGTTATGAGTATTTCCAAAACAATTAGTTCTTTTGTTGGACAGAGAACCTGGTCCCAGGAAACCTGCCAAGAATTAAGCTTAATGTGAATGACAGCCCTTATCAGCGAGCTCTCCAAAAAGGTGAGGAGGGAATCCCAGTGTTCTCTAACGTTTCCCATTGTTCTGAAGACCAGATAAACAAATGCAATCACTGACATACATGACCAGTATCAGGAGAGACCAATAGTAAGGTTTAGAGTCAAATGATGCTTTTATGATGTTAACTGCTTGGTACCAATTAAAGGTTCTTGACTGTGTAAATTACATGTGATGTCACTTGGGGTATAAGACCCTCTGCCCTTCCTGGTTAAGGCAGAATACAGCTTGGTGTTGCTAAATGCTGTAAGGGACTCAGCCCTGTATTTCCTGTTTTAATTGCAATAAACAGATATTCATCCAACCCGTTGGACTCCGACTGTGGGATTCCAATCCGGCCAAGGGGTCACACTGGGCACAGATTTGTGCATCAATGGCAAACCACTTCTGTAAGCCTCTTGCCTTGAAAACCCTACAGGGTTGCCATCAGTCAGCTGTGACTTGACAGCACTTTACACACAGAGAGAGAGAAAGAGAGAGCGACAGAGACAGAGAGAGACAGAGAGAGAGACAGAGAGAGACAGAGAGACCCATCTCCAAATCCCAGCCATAATCTCACCAGATGGCCTTGGGTCTGTCACTCTCCTTTTAGCGCAAACTACCTCAGAGGGTAACTATGAGGGGGGGATATGGAGGGACCACTGCCCTGAGCAATGGGCAGGGGGAAATGTTATGGAGAAGCTTCAAATCCTAGCCGTGATCTCACCAGATGACCTTGGGCCTATCACTCTCCTTTTAGCCCAAACTACCTCAGAGGGTAACGTTGAGGGAGGGAAATGGAGGGACCCCATCCTGAGGAACGGGCAGGGGAAAATATTACGGAGAAGGTGATATATACCTCTCATAAGCTAAAAAAAACCAGTCAACGTTTGGTTAATAATACTTTGGGTTGGCAGCCTGGGACGGCTACCTCGCTCTGCGGAATGGCAGGCCCACCGTCACCATGGACCATCCTCGCACGCTCCTCTGCAGCGGCAGCCCATTCCGGAGCCAAATCATGGCGGCTGAGGGAAAGGTGGGGGAAAAGACGGAACGCCTCGCCTTCTGCCCCACCGCACC
>NW_015184040.1:0-1568 GCF_001447785.1 Gekko japonicus
TTTATTTGTTGTTTGTTGCATATGTGTATGTTTAAAATAATAAAGAATAAGGGCTTTGCGCCCGTGGTGGGCGGGGAAGTTCTGGTATTTTGGAAGAGGGAGAAAAGGTTTTGTCTACTCTCTCCACCCTGAGCGTAATTTTATAAACCTCTACCATGTCCCCCCCCTCCCTTAGTTGCCTCGCTTCTGAACTGGAAAGTCCCAGCCTTTCCTCGTAGGGAAGGTGCTCCAACCCCCTCATCATCTCGGTTGCCCTCCCAGCCTGCCCCACAGACGGCAGAATGGGGCAAGGTCAGGAAATTCCCTTGCTCCGCAAAACTCACTTAAGACAGAGAAATGAGCAGGGCTATTTTTGGGCAGGAACGCACAGGAACGGAGTTCCGGCTGGCTCCTGAGTTGGCCACGCCCAGCAGGAACTCATTAGCATAATAGGCCACACCCAACAGCAGACATTTCTTCATCACCTTACAACGGCACTGTAACGTGAAGCGATATTGGTATTCCCCTATTATATAGCCGTGGTGGGTGTGGCCTAGTGAGCTCATGGCTGAAGTGGGACTTGGATCAGGGTCTTTCTAGCTGACAGGTCACATGACGCTAGGCCAAAACTATGTTTGAGGGGGAAGCAAACTTGACCAAAATTGGCCTATTATGCTAATGAGTTCCTGCTGGGCTTTTTCTAAAAAAAAAAGCCCTGGAAATAAGGAATTATTTTAATTCATTTCTAGGTCTAGTTGCAGTTTCACCTGCTTGCTTACAGTAGGTAGCTCTGGAACAGGGCTAGTAACGTAGCAGACAATAAACGCTACCGTTTTGAGATGGCCACCCAATTCATGACCAAGCACCCAGTGCTGCCAACTGGCCTCAGTGCAGAGCCTCACACGGGTAAAAAGGAACACTTCCGAAGCCTGCGCAAAAAACAACAACGACTGATGACGAGAAAGGAACTGAAAAGGTTGAGAGCCTGACGCACAATGCTGCCGTTCTTGTCGATAATGCCTCAGTTTACCGCTGGAACAACGGGCTCCATTCAGAGCAAATAATAAGCAGGTCTGCATTAGGGCTGCAGTGCGGCATTTTGAAGACATTTCCCTGGACAAATGTTAGTTTTGTAGTGCGGCCGGTCAGGCTGCTTAAGCTGCATTTTTCTTTTAGAAAAAACACACACACACACGCAAAAACCAGAAGTGAGAATGGAGCAACTATGCTGAAGTATCCAACTGAAATCAACAGCTCAGCAATCAGAAAAATCTGACATCAGTGCCTTCTGCACGGGACTGTAGGTCACCCGGTCCCATGTTACTGTACTGCCAGACGTGTTTTACTTTGCAGCTGGAATGGAAACGCCATATGGAATACCACATAACAAGAGCCCTGCTAGACCAGACCAGTTTCTCACAGTGGCCAACTGGCTATTATGGAGGACTAACAAACAGGGCACAGAGGCTGAGGATTCAGAGGTTTGCTGCTTCTGAGTATGGCGGTTCCCTTTAGTCACCTTGGCTGGCAGCCATTGGTGGACCGATCCTCCATGAACCCGTCTAACCCCCTTCTAAAACCATCTGCAG
>NW_015184041.1:0-1549 GCF_001447785.1 Gekko japonicus
GGTCCCTTCCAACTCTAACATTCTGTGACCCAGGAAACTACAGATGTCTGTCCCAGGGAAGATACTGGAGCAGATTCTAAAGGGATTGATCAGTGAAAATCTAAAAGACAGCTTGGTGATCTGGGGAAGTCAGCACAGATTTCTCCCCAAAAGGTCCTGTCAGACCAATCTTGTTTCCTTCTTTAATCAAGTGATGAACTTACTCTTGTGTGCAGTTCTGGAGGCCTTATTTCAAAAAGGATGTGGACAAAATGGAGCGCATGCAGAGGAGAGTGACAAAGATGATCGGGGGCCTGGAGACCAAGCCCTATGAGGAAAGGCTGAGGGACTTGGGAATGTTTAGTCTGGAGAAGAGGAGGTTGAGGAGGGACATGATTGCTCTCTTTAAGTAGTTGAAGAGCTGTCACTTTAAGGAGGGCAGGGAGCTGTTCCTGTTGGCAGCAGAGGATAGGACTTGCAATAATGGGTTTAAATTAAGGGCAGGGAGGTACTGGCTGGATATTAGGAAAAACGTTTTTACAGTAAGAGTTGTGCAACAGTGGAATGAGCTGCCTAGGGAGGTGGTGAGCTTCCCCTCACTGGCAGTCTTTAAGCAGCAGCTGAACAAACACTTGTTAGGGATGCTCTTGGGTGATCCTGCATTGAGCAGGGGATTGTACTGGATGGCCTGGATGGCCCCTTCTAACTCTGTGATTCTATGATTCTAAAAAGCAGTGTTCATATCTGCCAATGAAATGTTTGTGGAGCTAAAGAAAATAAAGTAGTTTCACTATCTAGCATAACTATCTATAAATAAATAAGTAATACAAGTCAAATACATTTCTAAGGGAAAAAGATGTTAACAACATGACACATCCCTCTATTGTGACTATTTTTCTTCCTGGCACGTTCAATCCCACTTTGTTGTCTTATGCAGTCAGAAGATAATCAGGTGATAGAGTCATATGGTATGCGTGTGTCTACAGTTTATGTTGTCTTGAGAATTTGCCAGCCACCAAAAAGAGCTTGGAAAATGTCATGCCTATGAAGAAGCAATAGCTCTTCCTGAACTATCCCTCCACTACAATGAATTAGTAAAAGAATAAAGGGAAGAATAATGAAACTGCCAAGAAAAACAGATGGAACAGCAGCTCAGAACAACTAACCAAGGAGAGGAGAATGGAAGCTATTACTGCTGAAGACGTAAAACCAATTGACAATGTGTTGGAGAGAATTGCATGTTGTAAGAGTCACTTAATGTTCTGACACAAAGCAGCAAATAAAAATGGCCTTCTAAAGGACCATTTCCCAACATATAAAATACAATGTTTTGTGTAAATTTGTTCCCCCTCTCCTTTCTCTAACACACACACTCATATGCAGAAGGAGAGAGAGAGAGTGTGTTGAATATACATGCACTTCTTATTCATACAAATTTTATTAACTATGGATATTATGAGTATAATTACATCAAAATCAAAACTGTTAAGGCATGAAGGCAACAATGAATGTGAACAACCCAGTTTAATGCTAGAAATGCATTTGAAGGCAATGCAAACGGCTTTTAAAT
>NW_015184042.1:0-1467 GCF_001447785.1 Gekko japonicus
TTTTTTCTTTCTTTGCCCAAGGTCAACTTTATGGCCATTTCAAATTATTTGTCTGCGGCACTCCGTAGGCAATTATGTCTTGTGGGCAAAAGGTTTTGGCGTACTGCTGAGTACTCCTAAAAGGGGAGGAGGGAAATCAAACCTTGCTCTGCTACAATGTAGCACTTTCTGTTTTCCTTTTTAAGAATATTCACACCTTGATGTCTAAGCTTGATGCTGTAAATAGAAATCTGGAGCCACCGATTTGAGATCTCTGAAGTTACCGTATAGCTGTTATGGAAATGAAACGTACACGCCTTTGGGGAAATCGCTTCCACAGGCGCTGTGATTTCTTTGCGTCCAAGAAGCAGTTTCAAGTGAAGGAAAATAGGGTAGTGAAAGATTGCAAAGAAATGCAGACTAGGATGTTAAAGATGCCATGTCATGAATAGGAAATATATGTACATAAAGGGCTTCAGCAGAAGACTCTCTTCTTTTGTGCCGGCAGGAACTTTTTAATTTAGGACTGCTCGGTGTATATTTGTAACCAGATGAATTTTCAAAAGCAAACCCCCCCCCCCTAATCTAATTTCTGGGTCGACTCTAATCTGTTTTGTGAGTTTCCAAAAACTGGGCTCTCGTTTAGCCTGAGCTGCCAATGTCTTTCTCTAGCAGGGCTTATGTGCCAGTCACAGAGGACCGATAGGTAGTGTTTTTAACATTGTCTCCACAGTCGTGGTTAGAGTGTCGTCTCAGATCTGGGAGACCCAGTTTCGAATCCTTACTCATGCCGTGGAAACTCACTGGGTGACCTTGGGCCAGTCATTCTCGGGCAGCCTAACTTCCCTCACAGTGTGGTTGTGAGGATAAAATGGGGGAGAGGAGACAAATGGAAGAGAAGAAGAAGAGGAGGAGGAAGAGATTGGATTTATACCCCGCCCTTCACTCAGAGCGGCTTACAATCTCCTTTCCCTTCCCCTCCCCACAACAGACCCCCTGTGAGGTAGGTGGGGCTGAGAGAGCTCTGAGAGAACTGTCCTTGAGAGAACAGCTCTGACAGAACGATGGCTTGCCCAAGGTCATCCAGCAGCTGCAAGTGGAGGAGTGGGGAATCAAACCCGGTTCTCCTAGATTAAAGTCCACGGACTTAACCACTACACCAAATTGGAAGCTGCTTTGGAAAAACAGAGAAAAGAATATAAATGGATGAAGATCGATCCGTACATTTTTGTATGCCATGCAGCTGTTCAAAGCACAGGAGCCCTGCCAGGAAAAAGACTTTTTGTGTGTGGGGGGGTCTATTGCAGCCTGCTCTCATTTCCAGATGATACAGACCAACTGTGCATTGGGCTCAAAATGCAAAACACCCCCCCACACACACACACAAAGTCAGAACCGAGCCACTTCACAGCTGTGCCTCTTGAGATTTATCATTAAGCTATTAATAGAGCATTTTAAGATTTGACATAAGACAACGGAGAAAGAAGT
>NW_015184043.1:0-1739 GCF_001447785.1 Gekko japonicus
GTCAGTATCGACCACTCAGACTGGCAGCGTCTCTCCAGTGTTTCAGGTAGAGGTCTTTCGCATCACTTCCTACTTGCAGCTGCCACCTGATCCCTTTTAACTGGCAATGAACCTGGGACCTTCTGCATGTGAAGCAGAGGCTCTTCCACTGAGCCACAGCCCCTCTCCTGAATTACAACTGGTTCCCAGGCCACAGAGGTCAGTTCCCCTGGAGAAAAGGGCTGCTCTGGAGGGTGGGCTCTGTGGCACTGTACCCCGCTGAGGTCCCTCCCCCTCCTCAAACCCCGCCCTCCCCAGGCTCTCCCCCAAAATCTCCAGGAATTTCCCAGTCTGAAGTAGGCAACCATAGTTGGCCACCATAGTTGGGGTACAGTTGCTCAGAATGCTGGTTAACCAAGTTCGGTTGCCCGTTTGGAGTAACTTTTTCTAAAAATGCAGGTAATGCATTAATGATACAAGGTAAAAAGGTAAAGGTTCCCTTGCTCGCAAGCCAGTCGAATCCGACTCTAGGGTTGTGGTGCTCATCTCCGTTTCCAAGCCGAAGAGCCAGCGCTGTCCAAAGATGTTTCCGTGGTCATGTGGCCGGCATGACTAAACACCAAGGCGCACGGAACGCTGTCACCTTCCCACCGAAGTGGTACCTATTTATCTACTTGCAATTTCTTGCTTTCGAACTGCTAGGTTGGCAGGAGCTGGAACTAGAGATGGGAGCTCACTCCATCTTGCGGCACCCGGGTCTCGAACTGCTGACCTTCCACAGCCTGCAGTTCAGCATCTTAACCACTTGAGCCACTGCAGCTCCTTAATGATGCAAATCGGCCCGTAAATAAAGAAGTTTGACCCACATTCTGAGCTTTCCTGTCTTCATTCGTGACTGCAGGGACAAATAGCTCCACCTTGCACTTAAACTTACTGGTCGGCTGCATTAACCGACAGGTCTAGTGTTTAGAATGTAGGACCTGGGGTCCACACGGAGCCAAGAAGCTCCCTTAAATAACCGTGACTTGGTCACTCCCGCTCAGCCTGACTTATCTTTAGGATTGCCAACTTCTGGGTGGTGACTGGAGATCGCTCGCTATTACAACTGACCTCCAGGTGACAGATCAGCTCCCCTGGAGAAAATGGCCGCATTGGAAGGTTGAGTCAATGGCATTCTATCCCATCGAAGTCCCTCCCCTCCCCTAACCCTGCCCTCTTCAGGCTCCACCCTCAAAATCTCCAGGTATTTCCCAACTCAGAGCTGGCAACCCTACCTATCTTGCAGGGTTGTTGTGAGATCTAAATTGGAGGAGACCCATGTACGCTGCCTTGAGCTCCCCAGGGAAAATACAGTATAAAGGTAAAGGTAAAGGTTCCCTTGCTCGAAAGCCAGTCGAGTCCGACTCTAGCGTTGCTGTGCTCATCTCCGTTTCAAAGCCGAAGAGCCAGCGCTGTCCGAAGACATTTCCGTGGTCATGTGGCCGGCATGACTAAACACCAAGGCGCACGGAACGCTATTACCTTCCCACCAAAGCGGTACCTATTCATCTACTTGCGATTTCTTGCTTTCGAACTGCTAGGTCGGCAGGAGCTGGAACTAGAGACGGGAGCTCACTCCGTCATGCGGCACACTCGGGTCTCGAACTGCTGAACTACCGACCTTCCACAGCCTGCAGTTCAGCGTCTTAACCACTTGAGCCACCGCAGCTCCTAAAATACAGTATAAAAAATGACAAATTTGGGGGATGAAGAAAGTGATT
>NW_015184044.1:0-1512 GCF_001447785.1 Gekko japonicus
TATGTGCCTCTTTCTCTTCGCAGGGAGATTTTACGTTCTGCCCACGGATCTAAACTTGCGGGACACTGGTGTTTTGTGAAGTCTTTGCAACTCCTGAGGCGTCAGTTCTGGTGGCCTCACATGCGCAAGGACCTCTTGGACTTCGTTCGTTCCTGTCAAACATGCGCGCTCTCTAAACCTAAAGGGGGGAAACCGGCTGGCTTGTTGCATCCACTCCCCACCCCCAAAAGGCCTTGGGAGGTTTTTTCTATGGATTTTATTACTGATCTACCATTGAGTAAGGGCAAAACTATCATTTGGGTTGTTGTTGATTTGTTCTCTAAACAAGCACACTTTATTCCTTTCCCTTCGTTACCGACTGCCCAGGTACTAGCCAAAGCTTTCTTTCAACATGTGGTCCGTCTCCATCTTTTGCCGGCTAAGATAATTTCGGACCGGGGCACGCAATTCGTCTCTAAATTCTGGAAGGAACTGATGTCACTTATGGGGGTGGAGCAAGGTCTCAGCAGTTCTTATCACCCCGAAACCGATGGTCAAACAGAACGAGTTAATCAAACGTTAGAACAATATCTGCGTTGTTTTACTAATTACCAACAATCTGATTGGTGTGATTTGTTGCCTTTGGCTGAATATTGTTATAACAACACGGTTCACAGTTCTATTGGTATGTCCCCCTTTAAGGCTGTATTTGGTTATGATAGCCCCCCTCTTCCTTTTCTAGGGGGTTCCGATTTATTGCAGCCTACCGATGCAGGGGCATGGTGTGAATCTTTGCGCGATGCTTGGCCTCAGTTATGTCATACTCTGGATGCGGCCAAAGCCTCCTACAAGTCCCAGGCTAACAAAGGAAGGGTGGTGGGTTGGGGCCTGCAGCCGGGTGACTTCGTGTATGTCTCTACCAAGAACATCAAACTTTTGCGACCTAGTAAAAAATTGGGTTGGAAATATATTGGCCCTTTCAAAGTTCGCAGAATACTTAATGAGGTGGCTGTCGAGGTTGACCTGCCTAAAAATCTTCGATCCTTGCACCCTGTCTTTCATATGAGTTTGTTAAAGAAAGATACTGGCCAATGCAAATGGCGTGAAATGCAGGTGCAACCTCCACCTATTTTGATTGATGGGGATGAACATTTTGAGGTTTCTAACATCTTGGACTCTAAGTGGAAGCGTGGTAAGCTATGGTATCTTGTTGAATGGGTGGATTTCGGACCCCAGCACCGCGAATGGGTGGAAGAAGGGGATATTCGGGCCCCTTATTTGATTCGACGCTTTCACAGGAAGTTCCCGGACAAACCGGGAGTTCTCCCGGGGAACCCGGGAGATCTCCCGCCGGGGCCGGGAGGAGGTGGTTAAGGTGTATTTTCAGGTGGGCAGTATGTCAGCGAGCTGCCATCTTTCTGCTGGGACATATCTCGTCCCTTCCTTTCCCCCCCCCCTTTGTGTTTGGTTCTGGTAATTTTCCTTCTCTTAGGCAACTGCTGTATCCAAGGTCGCCAGCTGGTGAGAAGTGGG
>NW_015184045.1:0-1411 GCF_001447785.1 Gekko japonicus
GGTGTTAGTTGCCAGGAAAAGCTAGTTAGTGTCAAGATGCATAAGCAACTGGGTGACCATATGTAATGGTTGAAGAAGTTTTGGTTCATTATATCTGAAGAAGTGTGCTTTGGACACAAAAGCTTATATCTTGAATAAAACTCTCTTGGTCTTAAAGGTGCCACTGGATTCAAACTTTGTTCTGCTGCTTCAGACCCATAAAGCTACCTGCCTGGGATTAAAGGGTGTAACTCTTCTGAGGATGGCACTGTGGACCCTGTTTAAGTAGAGAAGGACCTTCCCAACTGGATCTCTCCGACTCCAGCGTTCTCAGTTGTCACTTTTTCTATTCTACATGCATAATTTGTAAAGCATCCCACAGGAAGCGGGGGAGGGGTGCATTTTGAACTGATGAGGGGGGTTATTCTAAAAGCCCCTTCCCCAAATACTTTTGCTTTGGATGACCTGAGCACCGGTACCCGCGTGCCTCTGACCATCAGATGTGCTGCCCACATTCTAGGATTGCCAATTTACCAGGAGGAAAACCAGAGGGCATCTCCCGGAAGGGAGCAACCAGGCCCAAACTCCCAAGACACTGGCAGGTGCTGGTGGGATGTGCAGGAGGGCCACTTCTCTGTTCGCTGCCAGAACGTCTGCTGTGAAAACAGTGTGCAATCCGCATGTACGGCATCACATGTGATAAGCGCACATGTGGGTTTTTCCTCCCTTCCCCTTTCCCCCCCTGCTGTCTTCCCACCAGGATTCCTGCATCGTCTTTCCTCCGCCAGCCCTGAATCCTCCTGCTGCCTTCCTGTGCCCAGCACCTGCTGGTGGTGCCCTTACAGTGGGGGCAGTGAGCCGCAGGAGGTGTTGGCAGCTAAAGAGGCTGTTGGGGTGCGGGCTGCTCAGCTGCGGCTTCCACCTCTTCGTCCGGCAGGCACAGCACTGGCATCTCCTCCCTTGAGCACGGCTCTCAGTCAGCCGCTCCACTGCACAGCCATGCGCTCTTGGTCAGGCACAGGTAGGGAGTTCCCGGGTGGCTTGCTGGCACTGGCTGCCCGGCACAGGGGCCGCTCTTCGTCCTCTTTGGCTTCTCGGCTTCCTCCAGGGAAGGTTAAGGCTGGTGAAGGAGGGAGGGGCAGGGTTCATTGACCAGTGGCCAGCACCCCCATAAACTTGGCGGCGAGCATGGGAATTGGGGAGGCAGGGCTGGAGGGCGAGCAGGTGGGAAGGATGCCGGTGGCCACAGGAACTGGTCCTGTGGCAAGACAGGAGGTCTCACTGGGAGGGGAGGGGCCAAACAAGGCTGGGCCCACATCTTCCCTCTTGACCCCTGGGTGTGGCCAACCCAGAAGCCAGCCAGAATGCTGTTCCAGGGTGTTCCGGCACAAAAATAGCCTCTTCTCCATAAGTTTATCTAATTCCCTCTTGA
>NW_015184046.1:0-1514 GCF_001447785.1 Gekko japonicus
ACCCAAGCTGTTGTTTCATGTCTTCATTTGATGGTTGCCTGGGACAAACAGATTGTTTTTGTCTGAAAGAAATCTTCAAGTGGAAGCTGACACATCCCTGAGCCACATGCCCCCCAATGAAAATGGGACATACCAGTTCCAGTAGAAGTAGGGAGGGTGCACGCATCTTCCCCACCTTGGCTTCTTTCCTAGTTGGCTAGTCAACAGGCTTCGTTCTGCCAGCAAATCATAGGACAGGGATACAAGCTTACATGTCATTTTCCCCATCTGTATCTGAATAGTGCACTAAGGCCTCAGTAAAAAAAATTCTTAGGTAGCTCTCAAGACTGCCAGTACAATTCTGAGTTGGGAGGGGGACAAACTTGCACATACTGCAAGCCAAATCCCAGTATATTTTGAGGTAGGAGGTGGAACAAACCTTCAAAAACATAATTGTTTTTGGTCACAGAAATAATTGTTTCATTGGGCTAAAACATCAATAGTTTGAAAACACACTTTGACATGACATATAATGCTTCTTTTGTATACAGGCACACCCATCTCCTTTTGCACAGTGATTAACTCACACCAATATGATCCCTTTACAAAACTATTTTGGAATCTGAAATAACAAAAACCATGTTTGGAAAGCCTAACATATTAGACAAATAACAAACATTTATGACTTTTAAAGGAAAACATCTAAAATTAGTAATTTCTAATGTTTCTGTAGCTTGGGGTATTGTTCTATCTGTTTTACCATAATATGGGGTAGAGGTTCATACCCCAGTTGTAAAATGAATACATTTTTGAAGTGGTATTCTACCCCAGGTGTTTAAAAAAAGATAGAAGGAGAGTGGTAACTGGCTGTACTTTGGGGACATTGTTTACTATTGTTCAGTCAAAGATCCTACGACAGTGGCCTAAAAGGACAAAGTTATATTGCCACTTCTCTATGCGTTGTGCCAAAAATGTGCAAACTTAGGAAACTATTTCACCCCAGTCATGGCTACACTGTTTGGATTGAATTATAATTTCCTGGAGGTTCTCAGTTCAGTCCAAAAAGTTCTCTCTATGAGCAAACAATGTGGAGTTTTCAGGGACATCTACTATAGTGTCACCTGGTGCACTTGTATCATATTCAGGTTTTCAGGTGGATGTAATATCATTTCCACCCCTGGACCTTCTGTGGTCCCAAGAAGCAAGGGTGCGAGGGCAGGCCCACAAATGGAAGCCCTCCCTCCATAAGAGGGAAAATAGTCAGCTTAACAGTAATGGGGTTATACAGCAATGTGTTCCCTCTGAGCTGAGTTAGTGTGAGCTAGCTCATAGTTTTTTAGCCTCTGGCTCACACATTTTTGTCTTGGCTCAGGAAGGAGGGCTCCAGAGCAAACAAATTTATGCAGGAGCCAAATCTCTCGCTCACAACTTTAATGCCAGTAGGTCACAAAGTAGAATTTTTGCTCACGAGACTCCACAGCTAAAAGGGAACATTGTACAGCATGCCATTAAACAAAAAGGGAGTGTGTGTGAAA
>NW_015184047.1:0-1800 GCF_001447785.1 Gekko japonicus
CACACACACACACACACACTTGTTGTGAATGTAGGAAAGGAGGGGACAGAGGTGTGATTAGTTAGATTGCACAACCCCGTTTTGATATTAAAATCCCTGTTTCATTTTTTACTTCTCCCTTCTGTGAATCGAATCGAGTCTTAATTTTCATGTTTCCTCGCGCTGAAATCCCCCCCCGCTAAATTGATGCAATCTTTAATGTTATTTTTGAGGCAATTGCGCATACCGTGTCTCAGTGCCGTAAGCAAAACAAATGAATTGGCTACGCGGGCTGAAATGAAAAAGGCTCACATGAAAATATACGAAAATAAATAGAAACCCACCCACCCCAAAATGGCCTATATACATCCTTTCGATGCAGACAACTTGCTTGGTTGTTTATCTATTACATCTAATAATAAACCGTTGTCTGGAAAAGTCTACGTTCTACACCAGGGTTCTGCAAACTGTGGCCCTTGAGATGTATGGGGCTCAGTATGGAAATAAATAAATAAATGTGCTCTTCAATACAGATGTGGAGCTGCGGTGGCTCAAGTGGTTAAGACGCTGAACTGCAGGCTGTGGAAGGTCAGTAGTTCAGCAGTTAGAGACCCGGGTGCCGCATGACGGGGTGAGCTCCCGTCTCTAGTTCCAGCTCCTGTCAACCTAGCAGTTCGAAAGCAAGTAATTGCAAGTAGATAAATAGGGACCACTTCGGTGGGAAGGTAACAGCGTTCCGTGCCCCTTGGTGTTTAGTCATGCCGGCCACATGACCACAGAAATGTCTTCGGACAGCGTTGGCTCTTCGGCTTTGAAATGGAGATGAGCACCGCAACCCTAGAGTCGGATTCGACTGGCTTTCGAGCAAGGGAACCTTTACCTTTACCTTTAATACAGATAATGAAATCTTCCAGGTTTAGTGGAGGGGAGGGCTAGAATAACCAGTATGTGAAGGGCATGGCAAGCAAAGATTTTGATGGGAGCACGGGTTTTCTTTACTGAAAGGGAGACAGAGCTGAAGAGTTCCTAGTAATTCAAGTGTAAACCAGTGCAGGTTCATGCCTGAGCACTAAAACAATGGTGCAGAATACACCTGCACATATTTATTGGTTATTGTGAAACCTTGTGTTACCACACCCCCATAAACACACGAACATGTATTCAGGTTAACCTGGGGGATTACCTTGTGCATTTGAGCAGGGTGCAGAAAACTGGGATCTTTTACCTAAAGAGGTGGCTGAGAGTAGCATGTTTTTGGTAGGAAAAGGATGACAGAGACCTGATTTTAAAAGAATACAGAGTTTATTGAAGGGTATGCTAAAATAGCTGGGCGGGGGAGACTATCCTAAGCAAAGACTAGCAGTACTGAATCAAAGCATAGACACATTCTTTAACCTAGCTAATACAGACACAACAACCAAACATTCAGCAGAGCTACCGCAGTCAGCTAAAGGAGTAAATGTGGGGAAATGGGGAATAAAAAAGAGGAGAAGTGAAATCAGTGGGGACAGAGGTGTCCAGTCTTCCAGATGTGAGGTCCTAAAGAGCAGAGAGGAGCAAAGTGCCAGCTCTCCGTGTGGTACAAGTGTGGTTTGGAAAATAAGGGGGGAATAGATATAGAGGGAGAGCAAAGATTACCTTTCCTATTTTGCAAAGAAAACAGATGAAAGGAGGGATCCAGTGTGTGCTGGGAGTCTGTTGGACATCTTAACCAAGCTCCAGTTCCCAGGACTAGGGGGTGGGGAGGAAAACCATAATGGTTATAGCATAAAACTGGTCCTTTGGAAGCGTACACATATTTTGGAACTGGGACAGAGTTGC
>NW_015184048.1:0-1642 GCF_001447785.1 Gekko japonicus
ATGCACCATCTTAGCTTGACTGGAAGCCCACTGTAACCATTTGTTGAGGGCATTTATGGAATTGGCAAGTGAATTGGGGGTACCCTTGGTGCACGAGAAGACCAAGGGTCCTGCTCAGGTCCTGACATTCCTGGGCATTGAACTTGACACTGTTGCCCAGGTTTCTTGGTGGCCAGTCAGTCAATTGGTTGAATTGCACAGCCCATTCACTGATTTTTTGGGGAAAAGGAAGGCCACTTTGCATGCAAGGTGGTGGCACTTGGCTGCTCATTTTTGTGCAGGCTATGCAACACTATGGCCGGGCTGCGGCTCCCTCACCACATGATCTGGATTAATTCCAGTGTCCAGCAGGACCTGGAGATGTGGCTGAAGTTTCTGAATTCTTTCAATGGGATCTCGTTTTAGAGAGAGGACCTGAGGTTGGAAGCAGAGTTTCAGATCCACTCAGACGCAGCCTTGGGCTTTGGGGTCTACTTCAGGGGACATTGGTGTCCGGAGGCATGGCCCAACGACTGGGTGGCAGCTGGAATGACTGCAAACCTTACCTTCCTTGAGTTTTTTTTTCCTATTTTGGTTGCTGTTTGGCTGTGGGGGGATGAGTTGGCCAACCATGCAGTTCATTTTTGGTGTGATAACCTAGCAGCGAGTCATAACATTAACTCCCTCTCATCCAAGTCGCAGCGGGTCATGGCTTTGGTGCATGCTTTTATGCTTCAATGAAGAAGAAGAAGAGGAAGAAGGAGAAGAGGAGGAGGAGATGGGAAATCAGAAGTAGTGGAGGAGGGGAAATGAGATATCCCTCACAAGTCCTCATGGGTTTCTGGCTTGTAAAATCCTATTAGACCAGATTTTGCAATTGAATCAGGGCCCACTCCCCACTCTTTGAGCTGCTCAGCTGATTAAATTCCAATCTAGAAGAAGAAGAAGAGAAGAGATTGGATTTATACCCCGCCCTTCTCTACCCAAAGGTGTCTCAGAGCGGCTTACAAACTCCTTTCCCTTCCCCTCCCCACAACAGACACCTTGTGAGGTAGGTGGGGCTGAGAGAGCTCTGACAGAAACTGCTCTTTTTTCAAGAACAGCTCTTATCAGAACCATGGCTTGCCCAAGGTCATCCAGCCAGGTGCAAGTGGAGGAGTGGGGAATCAAACCCGGTTCT
Organism: Gekko japonicus; assembly: GCF_001447785.1. Lineage (NCBI taxonomy): Eukaryota > Metazoa > Chordata > Lepidosauria > Squamata > Gekkonidae > Gekko > Gekko japonicus. Next base: position 1,160 of record NW_015184048.1, read on the forward strand.
CCCAGATTAGAGTCCACACACTTAACCACTACACCAAACTGGCTCTCAGTGCCTTTGGTTGAATATTATGTTTCATGCTAGACACATGCTGGGGGTTGACAGTGGGGTGGCTGACACTCTCTTGCAAACAAAAGGCAACTTGCAGCCAGTATGAATGCCACTGGAGCTATGGTCGGTTGGAAGGCAGAAGTGCACAGGGCAATAGGACTAGCCATTGCTTCAAGCATGAAGCGGGCCTATGACCATGTGGTCCGTCAGTTTGCTGAGTTTAGATAGGAGGTAGGGTATCCTAGTTCATGGCCAGTACACATGGATCATCTTTTACACTTTTGCATTGAGTCAAAAGGTAAGGGTTTAGCAGTGAGCTCAATTAAAGGGCTGCTTTCTGTGGTTATGCCACAGCTTCTATGGTTATGCTGTGCTTATGCCAGCAAAGCTCGGGGACTTCCACATGCCACAGGGGACTTTAGGATCTGTAGGATG
>NW_015184049.1:0-1377 GCF_001447785.1 Gekko japonicus
CCAATCTCTTCTTCTTCTCTTCTAGTTCTCCCATACAGCTGCTACCTTGAAACTGCCATTCAGAGGTACACTGCCTCTAAACATGGAGGTTCTGTTTGACCATCACAACTAATAGCTATAAAGGGACTTATATTCCATGATGTTCTTGAATCCTTTTAACAGTATCTAACCATAGTGGACCCTGATCTAGATGATTCAGGCTAGCCTGGTTTTGTCAGATCTCAGAAGCTAAGTAAGGTTTGCCCTGGTCGGTATTTGGGTGGGAGACCACCAATGAACACCAGGGTCAGGACACAAAAGCAGGCAATGGCAAACCAACCCTGATTGTCTCTTGCCTTGAAAACCCTGTGTGGTTGCCGTTAAGTCAGCTGCAACTTGATGGCAAACCCCCCCAAAAGTAAGTAGGGGTCAAACTGAAGTATAGACCTCCCAACATCTTCACAATGTAACCTTCAGCTATGCATGGCCCAAACCCCAATTGGACTATGCGGGCTGGGGAGAGGACCATTAATTCTTCCCTATTCACATGGATTCGTTTATCTAAATCGCTCCTTCAGTCCTGAGATGCAAAAGGGATGGACACCCAGATGTTGTTCCTTTGAGGATTAATAACTGCCTGGGGAGTGAGTGTTTATTTCAACTGACAAATTGCCTTGGGGAAAAGAGTTAGATTTCCTCTTTTCCCCTTCAAGGCCCTGATCCTATTGAGGACCATGAGTGGAACAGAGGTCCATCAGTGGCTATTAGCCACAAGGTATAGATAGGGACTCTCAGTCTGGGGCAAGGGATGCTCTGTATTCTTGGTGCTTGGGGGGGGGGGACAGTGGGAGGGCTTCTAGTGTCCTGGCCCCATTGGTGGACCTCCTGATGGCACCTGGTATTTTTGGCCACTGTGTGACAGAGTGTGGGACTGGATGGGCCTTTGGCCTGATCCAGCATTGGCTTTTCTTATGTTCTTATGCTCCTACTACCATTTTTACAGTGTTGCAAGGACCCACTGAGCCCTCCCATGGATAGCCCAATCCGGTCAGATCTCAGAAGCTAAGCTGGGTCAGTCCTGGTTTGTGCTTTGATGGGAGGCCATCAAGGAACTCCAGGGTTACAACACACAGGCAGGCAATAGCAAACCACCTCTATTTGTCTATTTCCTTGAAAACCCAGTGGTGTCACCATAAAGTTGGCTGCGACTTAGCATCTTCCACTCCACCACCATGTTGTGTGATCTCATAGCCTTGAAGTAGGTCTACCAGATGTCCTCTGTGTGTTGTAACTCCAGGGTTACAACACAGAGACAGGCAATAGCAAACCACCTCTGTTTTTGTCTATTTCCTTGAAAACCCAATGGTGCCACCATAAAGTTGGCTGCGACTTAGCATC
>NW_015184050.1:0-1688 GCF_001447785.1 Gekko japonicus
GTGCGGCGCATCTGTTGTCCCCGCAGGAAAGATCCCACGAAGACTTCTGTGTCCCCCACCGAATCACGGTAAGTACTTGGGAAGCCTGTTCCCCACTCCTCCACATGCAGCTGCTGGTGTGACCTTGGGTCAGTCATATGTTCTTTCATAGCTGTTCTCTCAAGGGCAGTTCTCTCAAAACTCTCTCAGCCCCACCTACCTCACAGGGTGTCTGTTGTGGGGCGGGGAAGGGTAAACCACTCTGAGACTCCTTCGGGTAGTGAAGGGCGGGGGATAAATCCAATCTCTTCTTCTCCTCCTCCTCTTCTTCTTATATGTAGTTGACTCACTTTGTCTAGAACCATCTGCGTCCATGCCCTGCTGTGTCTCCTCCTTTTTGGTTTGTGGCACAGTTTGAGTCTGGATTGTGTTGATGCCACCGCCGTCCTCCTGCCTGTCCTGCTGCCGGACTCTGTCTGCAACTCCACCCACTCATGCGCAAGTGTCCCCATTTTCATCGGTGACACGTGGAACAGCCCATGCTCTGTTGAGTAATGGACGTATTTCAGATATCCTCCAGGTTGCGCCCATGACCTACCAGACTCAGCCAACCTCAACTGGTTCCACAGTAGCTCTGCACTTGACCCATTGGGTTTGAACATGTGATGAGCGCATTTATGGAGCTGCCTTATGCTGAGTAAGACCCTGGCTCTATCAAGGTCAGCATTGTCTCGTCAGACTGGCAGCAGCCCTCCAGGGTGTCAGGTAGAGGTCTTTCACATCACCTACCACTTGATCCTTTCCTAGGCAGATGCCAGGGATTGAAACGGGAACCTTCTTCTCTTCCACTATGCAACGGAACCTCCCCTGATTCCGCCTCTGACCCAGCCAATTCCCTTTTGACATATAACCCGCTCGATCCATCTCATTCATCATACCTTTCCTGTCCCCTGGACCTTGTTGCATCTCAAAGGGCTGCAAAGTGGGGTTTTTTTGCCCCTTTTCACCACTAATTAAAGGATGGTAGCAGGACAGTCCTGGCCGGGACTAGTTCCATGCAGCATCAGCTTGGGCTGCCCTTGTCCAGACCAGTCACTTTTCTTACAACTCTCTCTTCACTAACCCAGATACTAATCCAGCTATTTGTTATTGCTCTTCTTGTTGTTCAGTCACACAGTCGAGTCCAACTCATTGCGACCCATGGACCACATCGCGCCAGGCCCTCCTGTCTTCCGTCGTGCTCCGGAGTTTGCTTAATTTCATTTTTGTTGCCTCGATAACACTGTCTAACCATCTCATCCTTTGCCATCCCCTTCTTCTTTGACCTTCAATCTTTCCCAGCATCAGGGTCTCCTCCAGTGAGTGCTCCCTTCTCATTTGGTGGCCAAAGTATTTGAGCTTCAGTATCTGGCCTTCCAGGGAACAGTCAGGGTTGATTTCTTTGAGGATTGACTCATTTGATCTTCTTGCAGTCCAAGGGACTCTCAAGAGTCTTCTCCAGCACCATCATTCAAAAGAATCTATTCTTCGGCGCTCGGCCTTCCTTATAGTCCAACTCTTGCAGCCATACATGACTACTGGGAATACCATTGCTTTGACCATATGGACTGCAAAGTGGCAGGGTGATGTCTCTACTTTTTATCATGCTGTCATAGTTTGCCATCACTTTCCTCCCAAGAAGGCAGGCATCTTTTAATTTCATGGCTGCA
>NW_015184051.1:0-1513 GCF_001447785.1 Gekko japonicus
ATTGAACCTGGGACCTTCTGCGTACAAGAGCCACAGCCCCTCGCCATTTCTTACCGACGGACTTGTATTCTAATAATGAATTGATCATCAGTTTGACTACTCTCATGTCGGCATTTGCACTGACCTGATGTCCAAACTGATCGACACGTAAATATCATTTAGGAACACGTCACTGACTTTTTTACTTGAAAAGGGAAGTAATGTAGAGGATGGTGCAGAATTGTTTTCTCTTGCCCCGGAAGGTCAGACCAGAACCAACAGGTTGAAATTAAATCAAAATTGTTTTCAGCTAAACATTAGGAAGAACTTCCTGACTGTTAGAGCAGTTCCTCAGTGGAACAGGCTTCCTCTGGAAGTGATGGGCTCTCCTTCTTTGGAGGTTTTCAAACAGAGGCAGCGATGCGGATTCTGTGAACTTAGGCAGATCATGAGAGGGAGGGCAGGAAGGGTTGCCTCAGTGCTTAGTTCTTGTGGCCCTTTCTGACACGCCATAGGAACTGCTGATTGCCACTTTGGGGGTCAGGAAGTAATTTTTCTCCAGGCCAGTTTGGCTGGAGATCCTGGAGGTTTTTTGTCATCTTCTAGGCATGGAACAGGGGTCACTGTGGTGTGTGTGTGTGGGGGGTATTTGTGAATTTCATGCATTATGCAGGGGGTCGGACTAGATGACCCTTGGAGGTCCCTTCCAACTCTATGATTCTTAATACCGTGAATTCACAAAACCAGCCTAGTTTTAAGAAATCTCTAGGCTGGATTATCGCAACATGCTTCCGTTTGGCCAAAACACAGGTGCACGTCTCCTTATAGGATTTAGCTGCTGTGTACATAGAGTGCCAGTGTTCAGGCAACTGGACTCCCTTTTTATTGCTATCTGAGTGCAATTCAGTGGGCGGCTTTTCACCTTGAAAGCCCACCACAACTTTTGACGGCCTCTCCCTGTGTCAAGAATCCCCATATCAGACACAAACACACCCCGCCCCTCAGATGACACCCGCCTTCAACACACTGCTTATTTAATTGCCTGAGAAGTACAGTTGATCTCCTACCTGTGTGCGGATAAATTGCTCAGCCGCAGACCGTACTTCTCCTCGGCGGACAAGCCATCCATCAACCAGTAGAAGATGAGAAAATTGCTCTGTCTGGGAGGCTGCGTGACAGCCCGAGACTTCTCCAGCATGTATGAATAAATCCTGGCTGATTAAAAAAAAAAGCAAAACAACAGAACCACTCAGTCAACTGCTTCAGAGATAGAGACGTGCTGTTATTAGCTGTGCCAGACAATAAGAAGTAACAGCTTTTTTTATGTCCGGTGCAGGACATAGGGCCTTGGGGAGGTGCGGAGGCCATTGGGGACACCATCCCCTTTCTGGCCAGAGGCCCTTCCCTGCCCTCCCACAAAAAACACAGCTCTGCTAGAAGGTAGTTATGAGCTTGCCAACTCTTGGGTTGGAAAATCCTGGGGATGTAGGGGGTGGAGTCCAGGAAGGGGAGAGTTTGGGGAGGGGAGGGACCT
>NW_015184052.1:0-1567 GCF_001447785.1 Gekko japonicus
CCTAAAAACAGGAGCCACGAATACGGTCTATATTCTCGGAGCCCCGTCACCCTGATTGTTTGGAGCTGTCCGTCATGGGGAATTCAGTTAAAAAAAATAAAATAAAAACCCTGAATCCTCCAATCAGATGAAGCGTTCTGGAGAACCTGAACGCTGGCACACTGCTTGGTGATGCTTGGGTTGGCTGTACCAAGACGTGTCCTCCCAAATTTTCGTGTCGGGGATCTGTCGGAGAAAGCCGGCGGCCCAGTTTGTGTCCTGTGAATTCCACAAGGCAACCAAATTGCATTTGCATTTATTTATTTATTATCCCGCTTTTATCCCCCGCGGGGACTCAAAGGGGCTTAAAACATCGCTCTGCCCTCTGCCACTTCCCTACAACAACAACCCTGCGAGGCAGGCCAGGCCAAGAGTTGAAGATGGGCCCAAGGTCACCCAGAACGTGGGAGAAATGGGGATTCGAAACCACATTGCCCGGGGTCCCAGTCTGCTGCTCTATATAGAAGGAGAAGACGAAGATGACGATGATTACAACATTGGATTTATACCCCCACCCTTCACTCGGAGTCTCAGAGCAGCTTACAAACTCCTTTCCCTTCCCCTCCCCACAACAGACACCCTGTGAGGTAGGTGAGGCTGAGAGAGCTCTTTCAAGGACTGCTCTTGAGAGAACAGCTCCGAGAGAACTTGTGACTGACACAAAGTCACACGAGAAGAAGAAAAAGAAGAAGAAAAAGAGATTGGATTTATACCCTGTCCTTCACTACCCAAAGGTGTCTCAGAGCAGCTTACAAACTCCTTTCCCTTCCCCTCCCCACAACACACACCCTGTGAGGGAGGCTGGGCTGAGAGAGCTCTTTCGAGGACTGCCTTTGAGAGAACAGCTCTGCCAGAACTACGGCTTGCCCAAGGTCATCCACAGCTGCAAGTGGAGGAGTGAGGGAATCAAACCCGGTTCTCCCAGATTAGAGTCTGCGCACTTAACCACTACAACACTGGCTCCCACAGCCTCAAGGGTCTTCTGCTCATGCTCTTCATGCCGCTTCCAGGAAGAAACCCCTGGGCCTGGGCCTGCGTCCGAGACACATGAACAACAAATGCGTTTCTTGGAGCCAGGCCAGGCCAGGCCAGGGTCTCGGATGTCCTGCCGGTCGTACATTACAGAGATGCAGAACTGCAGCCATTTCCTCGCAAACATCTTGGGAAACCCGAGAAGGCAAAGGCAATGCGGGGAAGATGAAAATAGCAGAAGTCGGAGAAAGGGCTGTCTTTGCGCTTCTCTGTCTTCCGTCCCATTCTCAGAAAGCTTGTGAGATTCTTCCCAAAGGGAAACATTGGCCAGAGGGGAAAGGGTAAGCACTTGGAATAGGGTCGAGATGATTCACTCTTTTGCCCAGGGCAGGAGCCGAGCTACCCAAATCCCCACTGGTTGGGTCCCCCCGGTACTTGAACCTCATCCGGCACTCTAAGCACAACACCACGCTGGCGGTCATGATATAGGGAAGTTAAGCGCGGGCTCAGCCCGGATCGCTTTCCTTCCGAAAACAGCCTATCAAGAAATCAAGAA
>NW_015184053.1:0-1532 GCF_001447785.1 Gekko japonicus
AGCTGCCTTGACAGCCATTATGAACTGGCGTGTCCCGGGATCTGCAGACATGCCAACCGAGTGAACGCTAGACATACAGGCAGGAGCGTGGCTTCTGGCCTTGCCGGTCTTCCAGGGACGCTCTCTGAGAGAGAGCGGGCCGACTTCGGTGGCGGAAATGGAACTGGGACGAGAGGAGGAGGAGGGTAATTTATAAAGCATTAACACGAGCCAGCCGAGCAGACGTGCGACCGACCGCCTTTGCTGGCAATACAGCCCTGGAGATGCTGGAGGGTTTCCAGTGGGAAGTTCTCCCGTTAGGGCTCTCCGAGAAACGAACAACAGCAGTGCTGCGGACCGTCTTGTGCGCAAAAATCCTGCTTTGTGAGTTACTGGCGTTAAAGTTGTGAGCCAGCGATTTGGCTACTGCATAAATCAGTTTGCTCTGGAGCCATCCCTTCCTGAGCTAAGGCAAAAGTCTGTGAGCCAGAGGCTACAAGACTGTGCGCTAGCTCACACTAACTCAGCTTAGAGGGAACACTGGTCCCGAGTCACTTGCCTCTAAATGGGGCCGGCGCCACCATAGCTGATGTGGGCACCTGCCAGGGTCCTGAGCCTCTTGTGGGGCCCGCTGCCACGGTTCCCCTGCAGTGTTCCTTCTAAGATGAGTTAGTGTGAGCCAGCTCACCGTTTTTTAGCCTCCGGCTCACATGTTTTTGTCTTTGCTCAGGAAGGATGGGCTCCAGAACAAACCAATTTAATGCAGTGGCCAAATCGCTCGCTCACGACTTTAATGCCAGTCGCTCACCAAGTAGGATTCTTGCTCATGAGACTCCAAAACCTAGAGGGGGCATTGTTCCCGTGCATGCACACCTCCGCTGCTACCTAGCTGCCTGTCAGACTCAGGTTCGCCTTCTGCTACGTTCTCTGTACCGGTAGTATTAGCAACCTGTCTACTGTGCCCCACACCCCCTTTCCCTTCCCCCTCCCTTCCCTGGCTAAAGCAGATGTACTCGGCTGCAATGTTCCCTCTAAGCTGTGTGGTCTTGTGAGCAAAAATTCTACTTTGTGAGCTACTGGCATTAAAGTTGTGAGCGAGCGATTTGGCTGCTGCATCAATCAGTTTGCTTTGGAGCCCTCCTTCCTGAGCGAAGACAAAAAATGTGTGAGCCAGAGGCTAAAAATCTGTGAGCTGGCTCACACCAACTCAGCTTAGAGGGAACTATGCTCGGCTGTCTGCTTATCGCTCGCCCTCGCTGACATTCCTGGTGGGAGGGTAAGGAGGGAGCCCGTGTGGATGTCTGTAGTTTAGGGAGGCAACGCTGGTAACCTTTTCCCCAAGCAGCACCTCACGGAACTTTCGCATGACAGTGTCCTTGAAGAAGATAAGACTTTTGAATGGCTAGTTGAACCATTGTAACTGTCTGGGTTTGTAGGATTACTCAGGGGTAATTTCCTGCGGGAGCGCACAGGAGCGGAGCTCCGGCAGTAAGGAGCTCACGGGCCGGGCACATGCAACAAGCCCCCCCTACTCCCAGCAGCCCTCAGTCGCG
>NW_015184054.1:0-1545 GCF_001447785.1 Gekko japonicus
AGGAAGCAACCTGATGACACTTAACACAAATGCACAGTGGGAAGAACCTCACAGCTGCAACTTAGCGTTATGCCTAAGAGGTTCACATGACAGACATATTACATACAAAATCAAAAATGTAACACTCATGGGTCCAATAGCTCTGGTTCTATGCTTAATCGCTGTGCGTATAGAAGGTGGGATGGAAGACGAGTAACTGAGAGCACGCAATTAGTATTTTGACCTGTAACATAATGGGGGAAATGGGACAGAAGAAATACAGCAAGGTTTGCACTTGATCATTTCATCCCAGCTTTATAAGGACAGGTTGCAAATTGTGTATGTGTGTGGCCGGGGGGGGGGGGTGCAAATGGGTAATCAAAACAGAGAATGAAGTAAGGTTTAAGCGCCTCAACCGACCTGTGAGAATAAGAGGAGCTGACTGTGTGAAAAACAGCCAAGAGGAATGCACTCCAAGTGATAGAGTTTGTGCCTGGTGGAACTCCAGGAAAGGTGCCTAGCATCTTTTACCACTGCACAGACGTTTCCACCTTATTGCACATCTCAGCTGTCAAGAGTCATAATTCAGAAGCGGTAGAAGGCACTGTACCTAGGAACACACCTTCTGCAACTATTGAAGTACAGGATAACATTCCCCACCCCCCATAAACAAGGTAGCCCAGTAAGCTTTTTATGTGTGAAAATATCCACAGTTCTCCCCGCATCGAGAGGTTGCCAAGAGACTATGTTACATAGCTTCCCAGAATGCACTTACAGCAACACAGTTATGAGGGGCAGTAAAACGCTGACATGAAAACAAGGTTGTGAAGACAGAAAGCCTAATTTCATCCTTTGCCCATGCCAAAGTCACTGTTCCAGCTGCCTTCTAATTAGAGCAGAGAACCGATGGTAAGGAGGAGCTTCATTTCAGAGGGGAGAGCTTCTGTTTGAATCTCCTCGCTGTGAGACAGTCACCATGGGAAGCACCAAACCATTTCCCCAAGGAGAGGAGAAGGGAATGAACTTTGTCGTCCCCGCCTTTCACACTCAAGCGCATGTACCTGGGTTGTGTGAAACAGCGAGGGAGGAGGGGAACCAGGCAGCCCAACTTTGGAGTAATTTCTGGCTTTCTTTGGGCCTGTGGGCAGTCCAGTGTTCCCTCTAAGCTGAGTTAGTGTGAGCTAGCTCACAGTTTTTTAGCCTCCGGCTCACACATTTTTGACTCAGCTCAGGAAAGGAAAGGTGTCTCCAGAGCAAACTAATGTAGGCAGTAGCCGAATCGCTCACTCACAACTTTAATGCCAGTAGCTCGCAAGGTAGATTTTTTGCTCACAGGACTCCACAGCTTAGAGGGAACATTGGACTGGGCACATTTGGCATTTGGACACAAGGTGGTGGGGGCAACCACAAAATGGCCGCCATGAATGGCCGAGCCAGTCATGCAATAGCTGCCATAAGAGGCGGGGCCACACACAAAGGAACACCCTGGGAAAGCATAAAACCAACAGTATAGTTAGGGTTACCAACCTCCAGTTGATGGCTGGAGATCACCTGGTGCTATTTTAT
>NW_015184055.1:0-1506 GCF_001447785.1 Gekko japonicus
GAACTAGCAGCTAGGAAGGGAGGGTTATGACATGAAGGATATAGCAGACTGGAAAGCCATGGCACCAAACTGGATTTTAGAAAATCAATGGTTAACACTAATCCTCTTTAAAAAAAAAAAAAAAAGGACACCAAAACTGTGTCTAAAAATGAAAAAAAAGCATATGCAACGTGTATCTTAGCTTATTTAGTGTCTGTGGGAAGATATCTCAAATCTTTTAGAGGTCCCATTACTCTTTTTTCGATAATATACTTGTTCCCAAGGAGAGAGGTACAGTAGGAACTTCACTGTGATCCAACATGAAAATATACACTTCAGATCTCCAATCCAAACTGAATTATTTCTGATGTTCGGGTGTGGAAGGAAGCCTTCTCAGCACTCCTGCACTTCATAATCAGGATAGAATTATGTCAGATATTTGGAGATGGGAAAAGCTGTGGCAATGAAGGTAGTGAGCAATGTGCTGCCAGATGACAATCTACAAATACTATCATTCTGACGGACATTTCTTGTTTGGTGTTTCCACCTTTTTTGCCAGCAGCTGAACCATCTCAGTGGCTTGGGAATGGCTTTCGGATTTCTGTATAACAACTGAGCTCTTCCATTGTCTGGGACAGTATGTGCCCTCAGCCAGGGAAGAAAGGCTTTGCTTACACACTGTAAGGCCAGGCAGGAGTGATGGAGACAGAAGCTATGGTGCCTCCACACATGGAAAGTACCACCCAGTTTGTGCACAAGTGGTTAAAATGTGGAATTTGCTGCCAGAGGATGTAGTGATGGCCACAGGTATTTAGAGGGGGATTAGATAGTGAATAGGTACTAGCCATGTAGTACTAGCCATGTACTAGCCAGTAGCTATGGCAATGAAAGGAAACCTCCACATTTAGAGGCAGGCAGTGTCGGAATACCAGTGCCAGCAGGCATCATCAAGGAAAAGTGAGCCTTTATGTTAGACTTCCAGGGGAACTGGTTGGCCACTGTGTGAGATAGGATGCTAGACTAGATGGACCCGTGGTCTGATCCAGAAGGACTCTTCTTAAATTCACCTACGTGTTTTTTGGATTTTTTTTAAACAATCAGGCATACCTGTACACTCACACCCTGTCAGCTGAGGATCCTGGGAAACAATGGAGATGCTCACTCGCATGCCAGTTCATGACTCTACTCTGTGAAAGCCTAATTAGCTACAGAACAGGGGAGCTTCCTCCAGGTCTGTAATTTGGGAGGGGAACTCTCTTGGGAGGATTTACACCTGGATGCTTTTCTCTTCAAAATCTGCATTGATTTCCTAATACAACTAGTTTCCCTCCAATATTAAAGGATCCAAGCTACATATTTAAAATGACCCACGATGTTACTCCAACAGTACGACCCTAAGCAGGGTTACACCTTGTGTTGCCAAGAGGCAAATGGTTCTTTTTTCACTCTAGGGATTTCAAAAGCAATGAACATGCCAGTGATAGAAGGAAAAAATCTTCATTAATCACTAGCATAAACAGAGAATAA
>NW_015184056.1:0-1511 GCF_001447785.1 Gekko japonicus
GGTGAATTGAGGCATTCCGATGCCCCGACTGTCTCACCGTGGAAATAAAAATGGATTAAAGCATGTTTTTTAAAGGGGGCAGAACTTAAAGCAAAATGGGACTATAGTAAGGAATTTACAAGAGATTTACAGGCGACTTGCAGACTTTAGAGACTTTTGGCAAACTTTTCCTAAATGTAAACAGCTTCAAAGATGTCGCTGAAAAAGACGGAGAAAGATAAGCAAAAAAAACCTAAGCCTTCTTCAGGAAGTGCCAACCCAGCCAGTGCAGTCACATGACTGGACACAACCATAGACTTTCCAAAAATGTTAACTGAGGCTTTGTGACCCCTGCTGGATCAAATGAAGACGCTCAATGAAAACTTTGCTGCACAATAACAACAACTAACGAGACTAAAAAAAAAGCAGAGCAAACAGCTGAGAATCTTAAAGAAGCAGATGCCAACACCAAAAAGCTTAAAAAGCAAATGCAAGAGATGGAAAAGAAGAGAAATTCTGATGCAGCCCAGGTTCTACATCTTCAAATGGAAAGGCGATTAGCTATTAAAAGCAACAAATGAAGTTACCCTTAAAATTGATGGCAAGAAGAGTTCTGAAAGACATTCCCTTTGAAATAAGGAAAAAAGGTAGAAATACAGAGACCTGGCTTTGTTTCTACAAAAGAATAACATCTCCTACAAATGGATTGTACCTGAAGGTATACTTTTCAAATTTAAAGATAAGAGGGGGAAATTGACTCTGTTACGAAAGTACGTGAGTTCTTGCAGCAACAACTGGATCCAACAGGGGAAGAGGACGAGAAGAGCAACCAGGGGAGTGATGATGAAACACTTACTGGAGGAGACTCAGATTCGGAACATGGGGCATCTGCCCCCAAGCAAGGATATCAATTGAGGGAAAGAAGAGGCAAAGGAGATGTCAATTTTCTCTGAAGTTTGCTTTTTAATATTTAAGCGTTCTTTGTTTTGTTTTTTACTAAGAATACCTGGATTTGAAATTTTTAAGTGACTTTAATGAACACCTTCAAAGTAACAAATTAATGCTATTTTATTGTAAGCATTATATGACCACCACCTCTTGGATTTTTAGTGGTTTAGCTTTACTTTCTCCTGTAGTTTATAGTTTCCCTTTCCTTAATTTCTTGCAGTTTTAGAAAATATATTTTTTTTAAGTAGATAGGCTGGTAGATAGTGCTGGGGAGGAGCCAGTGGTCGTGGTACATGTTGGCACCAACGATGTGGGGAAATGCAGTCGTGAGGTGCTGGAGGAAAAATTTAGGCTGCTAGGCAGGAAACTCAAGGCCAGGACATCCAAGGTAGCTTTCTTGGAAGTGTTACCTGTTCCACGTGCAGGACCGGAGAGACAGGCACATATCAGAATTCTCAATGCGTGGATGAGATGATGGTGTACGGGGGAAGGGTTCAAGTTTGTTAGGCACTGGAATGCTTTTTGGAACAAGTGGGAGCTGTACGAAAGGGACAATCTCCACTTGTCCCGAGAACGAGCCAGGC
>NW_015184057.1:0-1340 GCF_001447785.1 Gekko japonicus
TCCCTCAGGAACCTCTATTGCCATTTTACTGTCAGTAAAAAATAATCTTTTCCTCAGAAATCACTTAAAAAAAAATCCTTCAGAAACATAGGGTTACCAACCAATGTTCCCTCTAAGCTGCAGTCTTGTGAGCAAAAATTCTATTTTGTGAGCCACTGGCATTAAAGCTGTGAGCGAGTGATTTGGCTACTGCAAAAATTAGTTTCCTCTGGAGCCGTCCTTCCTGAGCGAAGACAAAAATGTGTGAGCTAGAGGATAAAAAACAGTGAGCGAGCTCACACCAACTCAGCTTAGAGGGAACACTGCCTGTGAGGCAGGGGTCATTTCGTAGAAAAAGAGGTGCAAGAATTACAACTGATCTCCAGACCACAGAGATCAGCTCCCCTGGAGAAAAGGGCTGCTTTGGCAGGTGGACTTTGTGGCAATGTACCCTCCTGAGGTCCTTCCCCTTCCCACACCCACCCTCTGAAGGCTGCACACCAAAGTCTCCAGGGATTTGCTAACACAGAGTTGGCAACCCTAACATATCCCACCACTCTGTGCCCCCAAAATTGTGAAGGGTTTCTTAGGGGGCTCATGATGACTCCACACAGGACTTTTCCTATGTGTCACAACATACTTTTCAACCCATCCCATTACACAAGGGGGAATTTCAGACAGGTGCTTTCTCCCGGTAGGGAACCGATTCTCAACCGGGTTCTGGTCTGTCATTTCAGACAGAACCCGGTTGAGAATCGGTTCCCAACCGGGATGTAAGTGGCATTCCACACACAAAAGTCTCTCTTCCGGTTAGGAACCGGGAGGGAAGCGTTTTACCTGTCAACCGCTTCCGAGGAGTCTCCCGTTCCCTCTCCCGGTTCCGATATGCTTGTTTCCCGCCTTTTTTCGGCCGCGCGGGCTTGAAAAAGCGGGCTGTCCACTGTTTAAAACAAGCTTGCAAACAGTTCCATCGCAAGCTTTCACTTCTGTCCTTTTAAATCCTCCAGTAAAATCGCGCGGATCCAGGCACGGCCAATGGGAGCGCTATCGCGATACATCGAAACATCGCGATAGCGAAAAAACGCGGTACCATTATGCACGTTAGTTTTTTTACATTTTCAAACTTTTCTAGGAGCAATGGCAGCCCCACGACGACGAGGAGCCTTCTGGTCGGACGAGGAGGTGGAGGCCATGCTCCACATCCTCATAGAAGGCAGGATGGGACCCCAGGTGATGCACAGCACACACCTGGAAAACATGAGGATATTTTCCAGGGTGGCCGTGTCTCTGGGGGCAAGAGGTCACCACCGCACCGGGGATCAGGTCCGCTCTAAATTCAAGAGGATTAAGGGGGACTTTTA
>NW_015184058.1:0-1547 GCF_001447785.1 Gekko japonicus
CTTTTATATTTCGCCAATATTTTATCAATATCCCCCTTATTACATGTTGGTAAAAATTGGAGTGTATTTTATCTTTGTTGTACCAAATATAAGCATGCCATCCCATTGTCAGATCTTGGCCTTCTAGATTTACAGTTCTCCTATCTTCTAATTTTACCCAACTCTTAATTCAGGTTAAAGTTGCAGCTTGATAGTGCAATTCCCAGTTGGGTAATCCCATACCTCCTTTTTCTTTTTTGTCTTGTAAATATTTCCACTTGATTCTTGGCATTTTTGGGTACCACATGAAGTGCCTTACAGTTTTATCCAGCTCTTTGAAGAATGTCCTCTTTTTTAATATTGGTATGTTTTGGGCAAGGAATAAAAAACATGGTAATATATTCATTTTTATGATGGCTATTCTTCCTAGTAACGATAGTTGTATATCTTTCCATTTTAAGAGGTCTTTTTAAATTAAATTGGAGGAGGAGCTGGGGGCTTGTCAAGAGCAGACGCACGCAGAGATTGCTCTGAGCGTTCTGCTATTCTTTGGATTTTTCACTGGTCTAAACAACAGACCCAAATTCTTTCTCGGAGGGAGAGAAAAGGCAAGAGACTTTCTAACTGTAACCAGTAAGGGTGGCAACCCTTCTGGTTCACTAGGTTCATCTCAAGGCAGGAAGATCACAAAGACGAAGACGGCCAACACACACTGTGTGTGCGAAGAAAAGCCGAGCTGAGCAGAGCTCAGTGGAGGCAAACTGGGAAATTTGCAACATCAACAAACCCAGCTATACGAAGCTAAGTAACGTTAAAAAACTTGAGGGGGAGGGGGAGGAGAAAGAAAAGTGAAAAATATAGGAAGGGGGGGAGATTAAGGTAATAAACAGGGGAAGGGAAAAGTGGAAGCCCAGACGTTAAGTAAAAAGAACCTGGGACCTTCTACATGCCAAGCAGATGGTGTGCCAGGGAGACATAGCTCCTCCCCCCCTCCAAGTAGCGGGACAGGCCTCTAAATGGTGAATAGCTATTCAATATTTTGATTCATGCCTCCTCACAATGGCAGCAATTTGCACTCTTGGCACCAAGGGAAGATCCTTACCCAGAAAGGCCACATTCTCGTTGTTCTCCAGCATGACTTCCCTGTACAGATCTCTTTGTTCCGGATCCAGCAGGGCCCATTCTGCCTCAGAGAAATCGATGGACACCTCCTCAAAGGAAAAGGGACCCTGAAAGAAAAGCAGATTCCCTCGTCAGAGATCACGCCAGGCAGAGATGGCACCCCGGAAGGGAGTAGACTGGGAAGGTAAAGGATGTAAGGCTCGGGATGGGTGAAGGGAACAGCGTTCAGGGGATTTCTTGCCCAAGCACCTTGCAGAAAGTGCAGGAGGAACTGCTCCCCAAGAGAAAGGAAGAGGGACCAGAGCTGGGGCAAGTGATGCTCTGTATTCTTGGTGCATGGGGGGTCAACAGTGGGAGGGCTTGTAGTATCCTGGCCCCACTGCTGGACCTCCTGATGGCACCTGGCTTTTACAAGAGTATGCACGGGAAAGAGCAGGTAGAGAAAG
>NW_015184059.1:0-1538 GCF_001447785.1 Gekko japonicus
AAGAGAACAAATAGTTTGTGATAATGACTTATGTTTATTAGAGCCAGTTTGGTGTAGTGGTTAAGGTCGAATCTGCATTTGCATTTTTCAATCAGTTTCGTGCTGCTGTGACACCGTCTTTCTCTATGCTTGTTTGAATGTTGTTTGGAGAAGATTCTTTTAAAGCAGTGTGGAGGTGCAATGACAGTGGAGCCACCACGAAAGGACGATAAACATATGTGGACGTGCAAAAGTATGCTAGCACTGTTGAGGTGTGAAAGCGAAACCAAATGTAGACAGCTTTTTTGAAGATGGAGTCAAAAGGCTGGGACACCAGTGGGAAAGACAAATGCAGATTCGACCTTAAGTGTGCGGACTCTAATCTGGGAGAAACAGGTTTGATTCCTCACTCCTCCACTTGCAGCTGCTGGATGACCTTGGGCAAGCCATAGTTCTGTCAGAGCTGTTCTCTCAAGGACAGTTCTGGAAAGAGCCCCACCTACCTCACAGGGTGCCTGTTGCGGGGAAGGAAAGAGAACGGAGTTTGTAAATCACTCTGAGACTCCAAGTGAAGGCCAAGGTATAAATCCAATCTCCTCCTCCTCCTCCTTTTCTTCTTCTTCTGGTGTTATGAGCAGAGGTACGGTTACATAGCAAAATCAAGCAAAGACAGGCATCCTAAATCCCTCTTCTGAACAGTGAGGATCCCTGGCGCTCCTCTTGAGATGTCACTCCATAGGGCAAATAACTGGTCACATGTCTGCACACTCCCCCATCAGCGAACGAGATCTAAAGGTCTCAAGGGTGGCCTAGCTTCTAAAAAACTGTCCTGTCCTAAAGCACCAGGACCTGTCCTTAGGATGCTTTCCCACAGCCAGGTTGTTTCCTGGCTTCAGCATTGTCTCTGTGTACTAATTGGCTGGGAAATTGGCAGTGCAGGCCCAACGTCTGGGATAGAGTGAAAGAAGGCAAACGGAAGGAACTAAGGGAGTTCTGCAAAGATTCACTATCTCCTCACCATACAATGGTCTTCCGCATGTAAATTAATTTACGGTTGCCAGCCCTGGCTTGGGAAATTCCTGGGAATTTGGGAGAGGAGCTTCCGGAGGGTGGAGTTTTGGGAGTGGAGGGAGCTCAGCGTGGATTTGAATACGTAGCGTTCACCCTCCAAAGTAGGGATGTGCAAGAAAAAAAATCTGGTGTTGTTTTGGTTTTGGGTATATCAGACCCAGTAAATATCAGTAAAGACCGAATTTCCCGAGTACCAATACCGGTATAGTCTTGGGGTTTGGGAAATATTAGGTATTTCCGAATATATTCAGCTATTATACCCAGGGGGGGAGAGTGAGAAGGCATGTTTAGATGCCTTGCCTCCCCCACCACCACCACTTCCACTGGTCAGTTTCGCTCCCTCCACCTGTCAACTGATAGGTTTAGGCTATTATACTTAGGTGAGTGAAACCGACTAGTGGATAAGGCATTTATTCGGTATTTTTTTTTCATCTCAGGAAAGCAAAATGCACACTTGTAATCCAAAGCAGCCATTTTCTGCAGGGGAA
>NW_015184060.1:0-1549 GCF_001447785.1 Gekko japonicus
GGCAAGCCGGTGAGTGGCACGTTCAGGAAGCAGCCGTCCCATGAGTCGGGGCTGGTCCGTCACTCACACCCCCCTGCTCCTCTCTCTTGGGGCTCGGGGAAAGGTCTTTCCCTTCACCAGCCACCGGACTCTTTTGTCGCTGGGGGTCCTTCTGTGTCCAGAGCAGGGGCTCCAGTTTGGTGTCGTGGTTAAGTGAGTGGCCTATAATCTGGGAGAACCAGGTTTGATTCCCCACTCCTCCACTTGCACCTGGCTGGACAACCTTGGGCAAGCTGTAGTTCTGATAAGAGCTGTTCTTGTAAAAGAGCAGTTTCTGTTAAGAGCTCTCTCAACCCCACCTACCACACAGGGTGTTTGTTGTGGGGAGGAGAAGGGAAAGGAGTTTGTAAGCCACTCTGAGACACCTTTGGGTAGTGAAGGGCCATGGGGTATAAATCCAATCTCTTCTTCTCTTCTTCTTCCATCACTGAACCACGGCCCAGTCCAAGAACAGGAACCGTAGGGGGAAAACGGTCTTTTGGTATTTGGACAAGGGGGCCTAGTCTTAGCACACCAGCTGTGAGTCCAGTTGCCACGGAGAAAGGCAGACCAAGGCTTCCCTCTCCAAAGCTGTGGCCTCAAACAGGATTAGCTGAGAGAAGGCACAGCATTTCGCACTCAGCATCTGAGTCTCAGGCAGTGTTCCCTCTAAGCTGAGTTAGTGTGAGCTAGCTCACAGTGTTTTAACCTCCAGCTCTCACATTTTTGTCTTCGCTCAGGAAGGATGGCTCCGGAACAAACTGATTCAGGCAGCATCCAACTCACTCGCTCACAACCTTCATTCCAGTCTCTCACGAAGTAGAATTTTTGCTCATGAGACTCCACAGCTTAGAGGAAGCATTGGTCTGAAGCTAATAAAGTCTCTCTGATGAGAAACAGACCGCACCTTTCTTTTTCTCCTGAGGGCCAAAGGCAGAATGAGGAAGGGATCACTGTGGTTCATCTGTCGCACTGGATCTCTGGATCACAAACGCTTCTGCCGCAATAAATGCATGATTACTCTTTAAAGTGTCGCAGGCCTCTTGGTTGCATTGAAAGAGAGGAATACAATTAACCTTCCGGAACTGGCTAGTGGAATGTGCACTTGTCTACGAGTTTGGCTCTGGGAAACAGGGCTTGCAAGGGTTAAATTTTGTTATCAATATGGTTTGACCAGAGGCGTCAGTGAGACCAAAGAAAGGTCGCGCTCTGTGCAAGATGACTCTCTCAGTTCCCTGTCAACTCTTTTGAAACACATTGTTCAGCCTTAGTCGTTGGACCGCATGGGTTTTGATAGACTGGCCAATCAGTTCATTGATTACAACTAAATAAATTCGCTACTGCTCCAGTATACGTTAGTATTAGAAGAGAAAGCCAACATGGGACGTCAGGTGCATTTGACACTGTTGTGAAATCAAACAATTCCAAAAGCAATGTCCAGTTTCCAGAGTGTTCTTTCTCTCTCCGTGCTTGACATCTTTCAAGGTCCTGAGTGACAGGGGGCATCTCATGAGCCATTTACTGAGTTGTC
>NW_015184061.1:0-1628 GCF_001447785.1 Gekko japonicus
CCCAAGCCTCCCTCTCCTCTATAGCTTGGACGATCTAACTTGGTGGAACTTTTCAAGCAGTTTCGGCTGAACAGCTCTAGCCTCTTGGTATTGTTAATATATTGAGAGAAGTCCCGTCCTGGTGTGTTTTTTTTTTTAAAGGGTCATGATTCTAGTACACACGACTCAAGAGAAAATGCATTTTGCTAGATGCTGTTCTCTTGAGGGCTGGACTCTATGCGATTCCAACCTTAAGCGAAACACGAAAACAACAAGGAGGTTGGCCGAAATTTCGAAGGGAGCAGAGAGAGTTTTGGTGAGACTGGCGAAACCCCTTGGGAGCATGCGTGTTCCGGGTACGAATGGCCCCCTCTGGGTTGGTTGGGAGGTTCCTAGAGATCTGGGGGCAGAACCTGGGGAGTGGGGGGGGAACTCAGCAGCCATAGAGTCCACCCTCCAAAACAACCTATTCCTCCCGGGGGACGGATCTCTCTGTGACAAGGAGATCAGTTGTGATTCCAGGAGAACTCCAGGCCCCGCCTGGAGCTTGGCAACCATAATTTCTGGAGGGGGTTCGGTCCGTAGCGACGGCCTGTCTTTTGCCTCCCATAAACATCCTGGTTTACCTCTCTCTGATTCCTTGAATATTTGATCTCTCGGTTGATCAGCGCTGCGTGTTGTGGAATCGACCGTGTTTCAATCCCAGCCTTCTTCCAAGGCGCTCAGGCACACGTCGGCCTCCCCCTGTTCTATCCTATCCTCACAACAGCCCTTTGAGGTAGGCTCAGCTGAGAGAGAGAGCTACAAGCATCGGGATGAAATGGGGACTTGAATCTGGGTCTCCCAGTTCATAGTCTGGCTCACTAACCACTCCACCGCACTGGCTATCCTCCTGCTTTGCTATCTCGGGTGACCGTGCTCTTTGCGTTCCATGGCTCAGTTCTTCAAACTGGCCCCTTGAACCGACTTCCCCTGTCCTCTCCCTCCCTGCGCTATCTGATGCCTCCCTCCCATGATCTGATTAAGGGGAAGCCAGCGAAAGATAACGGATGGTGGAGAGCAATTTGAATATCGCTGAAGCACAAAATCGGCTGATGCTGCAGTGTTCCGGAACAAACGGCCCAGCCCTGCTTGGCTCGGTGTCTACGCCTTGGTCATCACGCACGGTGCTTGGCAAGCCAGCTTTTTCACAAACCTGCTCCCGATTGCCAAACTTACTTATTTATTTTTAAATATGCTAAACCAAAGATCTGACCATCTACCTACGGATGTACAGAACCTCCCTTGGGAACTGGGCGAGTCTTCTTAAAAACGCCAAGGGACTTGTGTTGGACATGCTTCACGATGTCTTGCAGGCAGTGTTCCCTCTAAGCTGAGTTAGTGTGAGCCAGCTCACAGTTTTTTAGCCTCTGGCTTATGCATCTTTGTCTTAGCTCAGGAAGGGATGGCTCCAGAGCAACCTAATTTCTGCAGTAGCCAAATCATTCGCTCACAACTTTAATGCCAGTAGCTCACAAAGTAGAATTTTTGCTCACAAGACTCCACAGCTTAGAGGGAGCATTGCTTGCAGGAAAGGGAAACTCCAGACTCCAGGTGGATTTTGCAGTGGACAAAAGCCAGAGGTAGCTGAGGCTGGTGTTGCAAACTCT
>NW_015184062.1:0-1278 GCF_001447785.1 Gekko japonicus
CCACATGAAACAAAACAAGGCATCCCCTCAAAAAAAAAGAGAGAGAATTAATTCAAGCACTTATTTAACAAGCATAAATTCGAGACCCATTTTCAGTCTGAGTCCCAGGCCAAAGGGACCAGCTGTCCCCCACCCCCACCGGCCCTGCCATTTTTATAAGTACTAGTATTAAAAATTATACTTACAAAAGAAGCTGCCTGATTTAAGGGGTTGGGGGCTATGTGATCTTGTTTCTTTTTTTGAAAACCCCCTTAATCATCAGTCGAACCAACTGGTCTATTAAATGTCACAATGTTATTGTAAGGGGGAACGTCAAAAGACTTTTCCTAATATTCAACTACGGTGCTTCTTCTCTGAAAGCAGTGGGGGAACAAGAGTGAATGAATGAATGAATGAATGGAATGAATGAATGAAAATTTAAATGTGAAGGATGGAAGGCACCTGTGCGCTCAACGTCTCCAAAGGACTTTCCACTCTTGGAAATGCCATCAGGGGCACCCCTCGCTGCTCATCGGGCTTTGATTTAGAAGGAGCTCCACGTGTTCCTTTGAAGTTATGGACCACACACATTCCCTGTAGGATAGGGAGGAAAAGGAGACATCACTGGAGCTATCGTTGACGTCCTTGAACCAGCAACAGATAGCCACACCTCCTGCCGGCAGCTACAGAAGGGACTCTGTAAGGCATTTGGTGGAAATTAACTTGGCTTCTACAATTAAAAAAATAATTTTACAAGACTATGTCAATCTCACATTCTGTCTTGGAAGCAACAGTCACGAGTCCCTACAATACTGACATATATTATGTACGTGGAAGGATTTACACCTTCTACAAGATCTCAGTGGCGGGACACATATCTCTGCATAGTATCTAGCAAAGGCACCAATGTTTTGCATGGCTGGGATTGGCCCAGTATCAGTGCATGAACTGAAAGGTGTTATAGGCCAGCACTGCAAACGGCCACCATGTGGTAGCTGCTATCATGCAGGAAAGCTGCTCTAGTGGGACAGTTAGATGAGGCCACGGCATATTTTTCTACTGCCTGCAAGCTCTTACAGGCACTATTTATGGGTCAGTTTTAGCAAACCAAGTGGCAGGTATGACAGACCGTTTCTGTCCACTGAGGATACCCACACAGCCTCCTATGGTTTTGGGGGAACCAGGTTTATTTTAACTATAAACCTTCCTGTCAGTTACCAGGTGTTCTAAAGGTAGCGAGTGTCTAGGCTTTGGGTTTGATGCTGTGAGGTAAGTTTTGTGGTGCACAAGTAGAATATG
>NW_015184063.1:0-1523 GCF_001447785.1 Gekko japonicus
TCAGGCGAGCCCTTTCTGGATGCAGGCGGCTGAAGTCACAATTCCTGCAAATCCTGCCCCTGTTAGCCATAAAACTCACGGATGGGGATGCCATTAGATTCCTGCCCTGAGAGGGGAAAACTCCGCTCCCCCCTCAGGCCAGCTGTAAAGAGAGCTGCTCTGGCTAATAAAACCCTTTTGATTGTTAAAGAAGATGCAAACAGGGGAATGACTGGAAACCAGCCAGGGGAAGGTTTTGGTCTACAAGCTGCCGGCATCCCACCTCTGAATCAGGAAACTTTTAAGCAGAGCCCAGAATTAGCTGCAAGGCATCAATCAGATCCTTTCAAGAGATTTCCCTTCAGGTAAATATCCCTGAACCATGCAGCTAGGGATAGGATTATGTTCATCTTAACTGTGACCAAAGCCCCCCTGATCTTTCTTTCCGTACAAAATCTATAGGGAGGTGATGAAATCAACAAGCTTGAACGTGCCTCGCCTCCACAAACAATCCCTCTGGGGGCTGTTTTCTGTTCAAGCCGTGTAATTCTGCTTTCCTGTAGCCGTTCCCCAGGGTCATCAGAGAGATCCATATTCAATCAGGGCAAATCCACAAAGTCCGTTTGCTGGCAAAGGATATACGTTTGTTTTCTCATTCACACTCTTAGGCCATATTGGCAATATGCAAAAGCACTTTTTAGGGACACTTCGTACATTCATGTGGCATCTAGCATGTGCTTGCCATGGGTGTACATGTAGCAGAGAACACATGAGGCTGCCGCCCTGAGCCTGCAGGGAGGGTGGGATATAAATTCAAATAAATAAATAAATAAATAAAATTGCCTTACATGCAGCAGAGAACACATGAGAGAGCCAGTATAGTGTAGCGGTTAAGTGCGCGGACTCTAATCTGGGAGAACCAGGTTTGATTCCCCACGCCTCCATTTGCAGCTGCTGGATGACCTTGGGCAAGCCATAGCTCTCTCAGAGCTGTTCTCTCAGCCCCACCTACCTCACAGGGTGTCTGTTGTGGGGAGGGGAAGGAATTTATAAACCACTCTGAGACTCCTTTGGGTAGTGACAGGCAGGGTATAAATCCAATCTCTCATTCTGAGTCACCGTGTGGTGACTGAGGGGGAGCCTCCCCATTCAGGAGCACTGATCCTCTGAATCCCAGAGCCAGGAGACAACATCAGGGGAAGGCCTCGGCCTCTATGCCCGGTTGTTGGCCCTCCAGAGGAATTGGTTGGCCACTGTGTGAGAGTGGACGCTGAACTAGATGGACCATTGGTCTGATCCAGCAGGGCTCTTCTTATGTCCTTAGGTACCTTAGGCAGGGAGGGTACGATTGGCCCAAGGACACCCCACAAGTTTCTGTAGCAGAGTGAGGATTCGAACCTGGTTTTCCTAGATCCTTGTCAGACACCCTAATCACTACACCACAGAGGTTCTCACAGGGAAAATGTTAAACCCCCACTGCTTTGCCACAGAGGGGAAAAAAAATTTACCCTCCCCGTTTGCGCTACCTGCAGTTTGCAGGCAAC
>NW_015184064.1:0-1490 GCF_001447785.1 Gekko japonicus
GTAGAGGCTGTAAGAAGTGTCTGGGTTCCGTTCCTTTCCCCCTCTCCCTTACCTTCGCCTTCAAGCGGGGTGAAGGAAAGGGGTTATGGTTAGGATTATTAGGGTTAGGGATTAGGGTTAGGGTTGGGTTTCGGGTTAGGGATTAAAGTTAGGGTTAGGGTTATTTCGGTTAGGGTTATTAGGGTTAGGATTATTAGGGTTAGGGTTGTTAGGGTGGTTAGAGTTGGGGTTATTAGGGTTAGGGTTGTTAGAGTTAGGAATAAAGGGTTAGGGATATGGTTAGGGTTATTAGGGTTAGGATTGGCTTTATTAGGATTAGGGTTATTAGGGTTGGGGTTAAACCTCATCTTGGGTGCAGAGGGCATTTTTTGGGAGCAGAACTGCCCTTTGGCCCTTTGGACCAGAACACAGCATATGTCTCCTTGAAGGGGAGAGTCCACTGAACATGGAGGTGTATGACATGGCAGTCCAAACCTTATTCCAGGATGCAGTGGGCAAACAGTCAAACCAGTTCCTTATTCAAATATTTTTTTTGAAATACAGGTTTCTTGTGGGCAACCGAAATAGAAGCTTGTGGCTCCAGAACCAATATTTGGACCAGGCTCCACTGCATGCCATCTTGCAGGGGATAGTCTCCAGAGCATGGTGATGTGTCATTTGGGGTGATCCAAAGATTGTTTTGGGGTACAGCTTGGCCCCAGTGACTGCCTGTGTGATTGTCCTGGGGGCACCACACTTTGGAGCAGCTGGCACAAGAACTGCACTTTGGACCAGGACACAGCATATGTCCCTTCGAAGGGGAGAGTTCGCTGAACATGGGGGTGTATTAAGTTTGGGGGTCCAAATTTTATTTTGGGGTTCAGAGCTTTCCAACTCTCCTCAGTGTTTTTGTATGAGTTCATGAATAAGACACAAATAAGGAATGAATAAGGAACTGGGAATAAGGAACCAACTTCAGCCTCATTTCCTCCAAACTGATCTCACTACAACTGGTAAAAGCATTTTCTATAACAAGTATAAAAACAGCATGCAGTAGGCAGTTTTTGATAGGAAAATGAGCCTTGCTGGATCAGACCAATGTGTCACACAGTGGTCAACCAGGTCCTCTGGATGGCCAACAACAGGGCATGGAGGCTGAGGTCTTCCCCTGATGTTTCTTCCTGGCACTGGCATGCAGAAGTTTACTGCCTCTGAATCTGAATGTGGACGTCCCCTTTAGTCACCAGGGCTAGTAGCCACTGATAGACCACGCCTCCATGACTCTGTCTAATCCCCTTGTAAAGCTGTCTATGCCGGTGGCCATCACTACATCCTCTGGCAGTGATTTTCACATTTTACTCACTAGCTGTGTACAATGAGCCAAAGAGACATCATTTGACCCTGTTGAACTCCCCCCCAACCCCCCCCCAAAAACCAACAACCCTGCAGTAACAGTGATTGCATTAGTACAAAGAGGGGGGGAAACCCTCAGGGAAATGGATGTGTAGCTC
>NW_015184065.1:0-1503 GCF_001447785.1 Gekko japonicus
TTTTGTCCTGGAATTGGAGACATTTCTGGTCATGGTTTGGTCTGCCAGTCCAGCATCACTGATTCCAGGTGTCCCTGTTATTTGCATGACCTTCCCATTCACTGATATCGAAATTAGTGGCATCCTGGACAAAAGGCCCAAAATCTGAGATAAACACTGCTCAGGTGGAACTGCTCCGATTCTTTTGTTGGCCGATGGAAGGGATCCATGTCTCAGTGCCATAGGCAAGATACTGAGACCACAGGTGTAATAGATCGATATCTTGGTAATTATTTTGGCATTCTTCTGGACATCATGTGTGAGCCTGTGAAAGCAGAGGCTATTTTCCTAATATGAATGTGTGGTCTGTTTTCAGTTGGCACGTGCATAAGCTCTATGAATCTGAGATAGTGGCATACAGTGCTTCAGAACAGGTGTTGTCTAAAGCTCTCTTAGACTGTTGTGTCGTACCTTGTCCCATGATAACAGGGTTTTTTTTAAATGCTAATCATGATGCAAAATATTTAGCATGCATATAAAACCTAGCACATGTAGTTTTGTAGTTCATTCTCTGGCAGCACTCAGATTCCACAACAAACTTACGTTAACCTGCAATATTTGTGCATTAAGCTTGTGGCTGAGCTTTCACGTGTGCCTTGCCCCTTCTTCATCCTTTTACCTTCTCCTGCAGAGCACAGTCCTGGCTAGAAACTATCTTTGGGTACCTGTAATATATGGAAGTGATGTCTATTCACTTAATTGGAGTTAGTTTCCCACAACCGTCCGCAACTATGATACTAAACCTGGGCTAAATTCTAGTTTAGAATCTTATTTATGTATTTATTTAGACATTTACATCCAGCTTTTGCCCCCTATGGGAACCCAAGGAGGTTTATAGCAGTATTCTTCCCTCCTTCAGTTTATTTTCACAACAATCCTGTGAGGTAGGTTAGGCTGAGATAGAGTGGCTGGAGACTTGAACTGGGATCTAGTCTGAGTACTATTCCACACTGGCATTCTTGGTTTGTGGGTGGAGGAAAAATAATTCTGGTTCATCCATGCATTCATACACCACAGGTTTGGTTTTTTTGTCATGTTCAGCATGTACATGAACTGAGCAAAAAGTGGGGTCATGAATATCCTAACTTAATGTTGGTTTGTTGTAAAGTCTTAATGGTGGACTCTGGAGAGATTAATCATCTGTCGATAGCAATATCTGAAGGATGAGATGCTGCAGTTTAATCTGGAGCTTCTTTTGGCATTGTGGGATTTTATGGGCAATCTTTAATGAAGTTTAGTAGATGGCTTTCCTCGTGGGCAACAGGCATGGTCTTATCTGTGAACTACAGTTCGTTCCCTAATCAAGTTCTACGTTTTTATCGCCGCTGCTGATAGATAAGAAGATGAGACCTCCTATATTTATCGAACTTGTAGGTTATTGCTGTATTATGCAAAGAGTACTGTTGGGTGTAGTTTACCTGAACTGGCTCCCTAGAGGTGAATAATTACACACACAAACACACG
>NW_015184066.1:0-1504 GCF_001447785.1 Gekko japonicus
TGCCTCGGTGGTGCCATGGTTGGACCACCATACCCTGAAGGCCCGTGTGAATGTGTCCCTCTGATACTGTTTGGGTGGCGAGCGTATTTTGGCTTGCCCGCGGAGCCAAATGGACTTTAAGTCATTCCAAATGGCTCTGCGGGATCCCATACCTCCTGGCGGCTCGTTAGATGAGCTTGTCAAAGACTGACATGGCCAGCTCTCGGCAGCCATCAATGAGATCGCCCCCCTGATGCCCTCTGTGCCCCCACTCTAAGCGTGCTCCTTGGTTCACCGAGGAGCTGCGGCAAATGAAATGAGGGCTCAGATGACTAGAGAGACGGTGGTGGCGCACCTGCGATGAAGCATGAAGATGTTTATGAGATCCTATGAGATGGCAATCAAAGCCGTGAAGAGACAATTCTACATGGTCGCAGTTGCATCTGCTAGCACACGCCTGGCACAATTATTTAGAACTATTCGGTCATTAACAAAGCTGCCACAGGGCAGACCAAACTATAGGGAATTGGATATAGGCTGTGAGGCTTTTGCGAGCTATTTTGCAGATAATGTCCTGCTGCTCCACCATGATCTCCTGGCCACAGTTGAGACAGTGAGCGAACTCGAGGCTCCATGCATGTCTTCTAGTTCCATTCTGGATTATTTCAGTCCACTCAGTCTTGAGGAAGTCGACAGACTGCTCTCAGTGGTATGCCCAACTTCGTGCAGCCTTGATCCGTGCCCTTCAGGGCTTATAAAAGCTGGTCATGAGGGATTACGAGGTGCCCTCAGGGACATTATCAACAAGTCCTTCAATGAGGGGCTGTTCCCGGGGACACTCAAGGAAGCGATGGTCCACCCTCTCCTGAAAAAACCATCACTGGATCCAGCTGAATTGGCCAACTATCGGCCAGTTTCCAATTTGCCCTATTTGGGCAAAGTATTGAAGAGAGCAGTGATGAGACAGTTGCAGGGCTTCATGGATGACACTTCCATGCTGGACCCATTCCAGTCCGGCTTCCGGCTGGGTCATGGGATGGAGACGGCACTGGTCGCTCTCACAGACAACCTCCAAAGGCATCTGGATCGAGGCGGCACGGTGGTACTGGTGTTGTTGGATCTGTCGGCGGTGTTTGACACCGTCAACCACCAGTTACTGACCCACCGTCTCGCCGACACCGGAATCCAAGGGCTTGCCTTGCAATGGCTCATCTCTTTTCTCCAGGGTCAGGGACAGAGGGTGGCGCTAGGGGAGCAGACATCCCAGAGGTACCCACTAGTATGCGGGGTGCCGCAAGGGGCGGTGCTATCCCTGATGTTGTTTAACATCTACATCCACCCCCTCGCCCAGATTGCCCAAAGGCATGGGCTGGGGTGTCATCAGTATGCTGATGACACCCAGCTATATTTGTTGTTGGGCGGCTGGTCCAACTCCGGCCCAGATGACCTGGAGCGGGCGCTTCAGGATGTGGTGAGCAGGCTTAGACTGAATCGATTGAAATGGAATCCAATGAAGATGGAGGTC
>NW_015184067.1:0-1489 GCF_001447785.1 Gekko japonicus
TCTAGACAACAAATTTTGTAAGTTCCACAGCATGTGGAAATAATTGTTGGATCCCCAAGCATCGAGAATAACTCCACGTTTCAAAGAAAGTAAAGTTTATTTCAAAGCGTTGGCCAACAGTTACCTGTCTGACAAGATTTTGTTTGCATGTGGGGTTTACAGTATGTGGCTTTCGTCATTGTCAGAGGCTTGCAAAGAACCGCTTTGTTCTTCATTTCTTTATTTGGTGTTGGGGAAGGAGGTTGCGCGCCCAGGTCCTGGGAACCAGGGAAACTATAGACATAACACAGGTGCAGTTCTCAGGCTCAGTAAGCAACAAGCTAGCATTAAAGCATCCTCTCCCCCTCACATCCTCCAGTTGTTTTGCTTTGGCATTTCAGCGGAGTAACATAATGTGCAGCTGGCAGGAACAGGGTACAAAGCATAGGTTACACAGAACACCATGGCAGCTTGCTGACATACTGCCCCCTCAAAAATACATCTTAAACATCACCTCCCGGGTTGGGCGGGAGACCTCCCGGTTTGTCCGGGAACTTCCTGTGAAAACAACGAAGCAGGTAAGGAGCCCGAATATCCCCTTCTTCCACCCATTCGCGGTGCTGGGGACCGAAATCAACCCATTCAATTAGGTACCATAGTTTGCCACGTTTCAGCTTGGAATCAAGGATATCAGCGATCTCAAAATGCTCATCCCCCTCAAGGATGATCGGCGGAGGGGGAGAAACAGCCGGCCTCCACGGAGAGGTACCAGGATCCTTTCTAAGCAGACTCATGTGAAAAACAGAATGCAGAGCCCGCAAATTCTTAGGCAATACAACATCAACAGCAACATCATTTATGACTTTGCGCACCTTGAAAGGTCCGATAAATTTCCAACCCAGTTTTCTACTAGGGCGAAGCATTTTGATGTTCTTAGTAGAAACATAAACAAGGTCCCCAGGTTTCAGATCAAATCCCACCACCCTACCCTTATCTGCCTGGGCCTTATAAGCTGCCTTAGCAGCATTGAGAGTTTGGCACAACAGAGGCCACACTTCTTGCAGAGAAGAACAACAGGTATTAGCATCCCCCACTGGATGGCGAGGGACCCCCTCCAGGAACGGAAGGGGGGGCTGTCATATCCAGAGACAGCCTTGTAAGGAGACATACCAGTAGAGCTATGCACAGTGTTGTTGTAACAATACTCAGCCAGAGGTAAGAAGTCAGACCAATCGTTTTGTTGGTAATTAGTAAAACAACGAAGGTACTGTTCCAGAGTTTGATTCACCCGCTCTGTCTGGCCGTCGGTTTCTGGGTGGTACGTGCTGCTGAGCCCCTGCTCCACCCCCAAAATATTGAGGAGTTCTCTCCAAAACTTGGAAACAAATTGGGACCCCCTGTCAGATATTAACTTAGCAGGCAATTGATGGATTTTCACCACCTGAGACATGAATGCTTTAGCCAATTTCTGCGCTGTTGGTAAAGAAGGAAAAGGAACAAAATGAGCTTG
>NW_015184068.1:0-1489 GCF_001447785.1 Gekko japonicus
ACCTGGGTCTCCCAGATCCTGGTCCAACTCTAACCACTACACCTACTTCACTGTCTGACTCTATTCTCAGGTTTATTTTACACTGACAATAGTCGGCCCTCAGATAACCAGATCTCTGGAGTCTTTAAAAACAGCACTCAGCATTTGTATGTTTATTTTCAATAATTTTTTTAATAATGTCCAACCCTGCTTCTAACTGCATTTGGAACTCCAACAATCAATCAAAACGCTACAATAAAATAAGTAGAACAACAAGAGAGCAGCAGAAACAAAAAATTCAGCCCAACCAGGAACTGTTCACATTTTGTTATCTCAAAGAAAGAAAGGGGGGGAAAGGTGCGACAAACCCGAATATCTTCTACAGACGCCATATCCACCAGCAAACTGGCTACTGAAACAAAACTGCTTCATACCGTCTGACACAGATGGTGCTTTACACACCTCCTCCTCTCATAGGTCATTCCATAGACCATAGGTCCCCAACATCACCACAACCCATGGGCAGGGCCGGCCCCAGCTTATTTTGCACCCTAGGCGGGGGGATCCCTTCTGCCGCCCCCCCCCGGCGCGCCCACCAATTTCCAAAACTAAATGCATTTTAGAAAGAATGAAAAACACAAATAATCAAGAAACTCCCAGAGTACGGGGCCGGGTGCAGTTTGGTGCCCCTAAGGGCCGGCCCGCTCTAGGCGATCGCCTAGACCGCCTAGTGAGTGAGCCGGCCCTGCCCATGGGCACGACAGCACCTGCTGATTTCCAGAAAGTAGGTGAGTCCAGGTGGAGCTCCTGCCAAGCAGGGATTCTGATTGGCCACTGGAGATCTGATTGGTTGTGTATATTAAAATGTTTTGGCAGCCGCTGTCACCATAGCCCTGGTTGTAGTTTCAAACACCCTTTTCCGGTGTATTCTTTAAAAAGCACTACTTTTATCCCCTGCACTTGAGCTTCCTCTGTGTGTGTGTGGTTGACTTGTTAGACTCCACCTCATGTGGCAGCCATTTTGTGGTTGGCTCCCCCCTCCGTGGCAGCCATTTTATGATTGCACCTCCCACCCTGTCTGAGAATTCCAAAGATGCCCATAGTCTCAAAAAGTCTGGGGATTCCTGCCAGGGTCTGAAGGCTATGAGTGAAGAAAGCTGGAAAGTTCTTTCTCTCATTGAGGCCCAACAAACTTGGCAGAAGAGGGATCCTCCAGAGAACAACTGTTGGGCTAAATGGGGTTGGTGAGACGGCAGAGACGATCCTTCAGTTATGAAGGTTCCAGGCTGTGAAGGGCTTCTCTCATCTTTCTGCTCCTGTCACATTCCAACTACCCCCAGGGCATTCTGGGATGCAGCAGGCGGAGAGAGGGGAGAAAGTCCCACACTCTGTGAGCAGAAATTCTTCCATCCACAGAAATGTTCCGTGGGGTCCAAGTTACAGGATCTTCATCGGGGGTGTGCATCTTACTGTCTTGAAGGGATGCACTAAGAGTGGGGTGGAGACTGTG
>NW_015184069.1:0-1500 GCF_001447785.1 Gekko japonicus
CCACCAGAACAAAGCCACTCCCCCATCCACTGCATAGATATGGAAGATGTACCATGCTGGCACTGCTGTTCTACAGCGATTAGTATGAAAACAGTGCTCGAGTCCATTTCCCACACACACACACACACACACACACACACACACACACACTGTTTAGACAAAACCCATGTTGTCGTGATACCATGAGTTGTTTTAGGATTTCTTCCCTGGCACTAAAATTGAATGGCTTTGTTTGTTTTTAAAAGATGCCTCATCTAGCTCCAAGATTCAGCGATTTCCAAGGTGACATAATTATGTATAAGAGCTAGATTTGAATCCAAAAGCACCTTAAGAGGCCAAGAAAATTTCCAGAGTATAAGCTTTCAAGAGCCCAATCTCCCTTTGTCAGAGGCAAATAATTACGTACAGTCAGATTATTGAATCTGAATTTTCTAAGAGCCTGAGAGCGAAACTACAAATTCGGCAGAGGTCAGAGACTGGACACTTGGGTCTGGGCCAAATGGCACAGATGGAAAGCAGCAGAGTTCGAAGCAAGAGAGACGGATTTCTTGATGTGTATTTTCTGTGTGGTTGGGGGGAAAGCAGTTTAGGAATAAAGTAGGAAAACAGCGGATGGAGGGAAGTATTCTGCACCCTTCTGTTGCCTCCAGCTCTTCAAATTATCTGTGCACTACATTTTCATCCTGCCCTTCCTCTAAGTGGCTTAGGAAGCATACATAGTTCTACCCATCTAAAAATTACCTGCACAACAATTGTGAGGTAGGTTAGGAAGAGAGAGATGCTCAACTGCACCAAGCACTCCATGAGATACTGAGGATTTGAGCCTAGGTCTCCCAGATCTAGCCTATCAGTCCAACCACTGTACCACACTGGCTTTCATTCAGCCGCCCTCCTCTCCACCCACTTTGCAGCCAGTCCGTGCAGACCCCGATCTGCTGTAGCTCTGCCTTCCGAGGTATGCAAAGTACCTGTTGAATGGGCATTTGAGCTTACAGGACTGAAGTGGTTCATTTCACCATTATTACAGCTGCCATTCAAGCACTGTGAAAATCCTGCTGTAGAAACTAATAAACAGTTGCAATCTGATCTTCATACAGCACAGACATTCACTGACGGAGGCTGGAGCTGCTGGTCTAGCTGGTCCCCTTGTGTGCAAGGAGAACGCACTCGGACACGGGAATGTAATAATCCAGCACCTAAATCAAGGGGCAGGCACTGTGAAGGCGCTGCCTTAGAAAGACGACGCTGCACCTAGGTAATCTGTCAAGAACAGGTTTGTAGCTATTCAGACTGTGAGGAGGAAATAATGGATGGTTGCCCGTAACTTTGGGAGAATCATGTGGTTTAAATAACAGAAGGCTAAAACTGCAATTTCCAGAGTCTATTAATTAAAAAAAAGAGTGGGGAATACCACTGGCTCTCACAGGGACTTCCCTCATCACACCTCTGTGTCTCCTCTATAAGCCTTTAATTCCCATTGTTGTTGTTCAGTCGCACAGT
>NW_015184070.1:0-1460 GCF_001447785.1 Gekko japonicus
TTTTAAATGCAAGTAGTACAAATATTGTGTAATGCTGTTTGAAATATCATACAATCCTTACCATGGATGGCTTTCCATAACTCTTACATTCAACAATTGTTTCCGGACAACAAGTCTTACTAGATGCTGGAAAGCTTCCATTGTATCCTTAAGTGGTGTATCACATGCTTACCAAGCCTTGGAGGCCAACTTATCATGTAACTTTTCATATATACATAGTTGCAGAAGTTTACAAATCAAACTAGGAAAAACATTGCTAGGTATACATAGTTACAGAAGTCTACAAATCAAGCTAAGAAAAACTAGGAAAAAACATTACTTGGAGGCCAACTTATCATGTAACTTTTCATATATACATAGTTGCAGAAGTTTACAAATCAAGCTAGGAAAAAGTAGGAAAAACATTACTAGGTATCAGTATCACAGCATTCATTCCCCCAAGAAGCAAGATAGGTCTAAGGCCGCATTCAACCCCGTGGGCTGTTCTGATTTCAATCTAAACATCAAAAAAGCCTCTCTTTGTAACAAATGTTTTCTCATGTCCATGTAGGTATAAGGCTTGGCTTTTACTACTTCAAGAACAAGGCATTTGAAATCGTTTATGCCATGATTCATTTCAACAAAGTGCTGAACCATGGGAGCTGTCAAGTGTTTGTGTTTAATTTTCAACCTATGTTCTTAAAAAAAACCCAAAAACAATATTTATGTCTGATAGGATGTTTGACAAAGACACGCGTCAAAACGAACGGTCAAAACTCGAGAAAGTTTGTCCTGTTGCCGTTTTTGCATTTTGTTGAAATGAAAGTCTCCTGATGATATTTGCTGAAACAAAGCAAGATTAAAATGATATTGATTATTGATATTGTATTTTGATCAATTGTATATACTATATTGATTGCATGAACTTATGCAGCAACTTCTTGCGTGTTAATGTTCTTCAGTTTGTTGTGCCCTTAGTCCTATTTGAAAGGTTTTCTCTTAACATGTCCCCAATCCATGATTTATGTATCCACAGATGGGGCTACATTAAAAATTAGATACACTGATAATCACAGGGTAAGGAAGCTACAAACCATATAATCAACATTACATTTTTTTAAAGCTTTGTGCCTAGAACACTGATTTTTATTATTTTTATATATTTTATGTATTATTTTCCTGCATTTTTATTATTTTTTCTCCAAATTTAAAGCTATTAAAATTAAGTGAATTACCTGAGTAGCCTATTTACAGCATGACACGTACTGGAATAAGTTTGATTGAAATGTTTGGACCTTGTGCCAAATACATGTCCTGGTTTGTTTGTTTTTTGTTTATCAGATTTTTTCCATGGGGCATCTATGTATCTTTATTAATCCAGGTATTCATTTCCACAACTCATGAATTAGAGATTTATCATCAAATACCAGTGTGATTTAGTAAGTAGAGTGTTGGGCTAGGATTGGGGAGGCCTGGGTTCA
>NW_015184071.1:0-1460 GCF_001447785.1 Gekko japonicus
AAGGGATGGGCATCCCTGCCCTGTCCCTCACAAGGGACGGGCACCCATACTGTGTATCTGAAGGGACGCGCATGCCACACTCCATGAACCTGAGTGGACCAGCACCCGTGCTCCTACCATCTGAAGGGACGGGCACCTGGGATTCCATTCGCTCACACTTCCACTCCCAGTCCATACACTACCCCTATCCTGATAGGTTTCAAGGCACCAGTTTCCCTCTGCTTACACTGAAAGGATCCTTGTCTGAAACTGAGATCTATCTAAGAAGAAAATGATGAAGACTTCAGAGAGAGGATTAGATCACTTTTGGCCAGTTTTCTGCCAAGGTTAGAGGAAGATATGGAATTTGCAGCAGAAGATTCTAAAGACTGAGAGACAGCTGAAACCAGGGTCTTTTTTGTTAGAGCTTATGGACAACCAGCTGGAAAGAAGTTGTCGACTTTGCTGCTTATATTTGATGAGAGCAGTGAAAAAGTTACATGCCTAGAAATGGAAATGTCTGACAATACCTACAATAGAAGATTGGTTAGAGAAGGACCTTGTAGTTATGGTTAAATTTATAGTACTGGATGGGGAAAATAGGATTATTGTACTTACTAGAGATTGGCTTTGTGCGTGAAAAAAAAGGATGGCTTGATGATTGGTGGTTTTTTGAGTTAGCCTTTATTGGCATAAAACAATATCTTAAAAGAGGATTATCATAAAAAGGAGAACTATACATATAGAACCATATAGAACCATGCATGTAGAACCAAGCATTTTACAGACTATATAATATTACATAATATTGCATAAAGCAATTTGTTACAAAGTATTACTCAGTTTTTCCTGTCGTAGCTTTATAGCTGATTGTAGAAACATGGCTACCTTCATTGATATTTCAGGAGCAGAGTAATTCACAAGATGGTGTACTTTTAAAGCATCAAGAAGGTCCGTCATGTTGGCTAAGATAGGGTTTAAATATCTAAAACGTATACCCACATAAAACTGAGAGTGCAAACAGATATGTGGAACTGTTTCAATGCATCCAGAGTTACAATGGCAAAGCCTATCCGTATATACTATGTTATTATATCTCCCGTGCAAGATTGCTGATGGTATTACATTGAATCTTGCTAGAGAAAAAGCTCTGTGCTGTTGCAGTGCTTGTATATCAGATAATGCACTTCGAAACGGGCATTTACTCGAGAAGTTCGTCTGTCTTCTGTCCACCTGTTCATCGACTATAAAAGACACATCATGAATATCATCTTCAGTGAAGATTGACTTACTTTTGTGTAAATTCATTTATTGTTTGTGCACACTTGCAGCAATCTTTGGGTTTATATCAGATAATGCAGCCAATAGAGGAGGCCTCCGCACGACATGCGTCCGAGACTGTGGTCCAGACTTTTTTTGTGTTATTTAAAGCCATGGCTTGGTATAATTGTCCCTATTGTGTTATAATATATTCAGTCTTC
>NW_015184072.1:0-1504 GCF_001447785.1 Gekko japonicus
CTAAAAGAGCTTCCTGCGGAAGTAGCGGGAGGAAAAGAGAGGAGGCATCACATGGTGCTGTGATGTCACTTCCGGGTGTACTGCCGGGAGTGCTGTCACCATGTCATGCAATATCTGGTAGCCAGAAGTTCTAGCTCTTTTAGTGTTATGCACCACTAGGTGGTGAGCTGGACTTGTTTTTTAAGGCAAGAGATGTTTCAGAAATGGTTTGCCGTTGCCTGTCTCTGCGTCACAACCCTGGTATTCCTTGGAGGTTGCCCATCCAAATACTTGCCGGGGCCGATCCTGCTTCGCTTCCGAGATCTGAGTGCGGACGTGGGAGGTTGCTCGGGGTGGCAGGCAGCCTGGCTCCCTTAGTTCAATTTGTGCCTGCAGAGATTGCATCCCTGGGATCAGGAACGTTCAACTGATTTCCAGACATCCACCTGACTGAGCGCACCGTTGGAGCCACTGAACACACAGTGCATAGGCATTGTGCTCGTGTCCAGGTAGCAGGCAGTAGAGATGGTTCCAACATCCTTCCGCATAAGATAAGAAGAGAAGCCAATGTTGGATCAGGCCAATGGCCCATCTAGTCCAACACTCTGTGTCACACAGTGGCCAAAAATACCAGGTGCCATCAGGAGGTCCAGCAGTGGGGCCAGGACACTAGAAGCCCTTCCACTGTTGACCCCGCCCCAAGCACCAAGTGTACAGAGAGCATCCCTTTCCCCAGCCCGAGATTTCCTATCTATACCTTGTGGTTCATAGCCACTGATGGACCTCTGCTCCACATGCCCATCCAACTCTCTCTTGAAGCTGGCCCGTAGCTAACATGGGGCCCACGGGGCCCGGCCCCCTAGTGTTTCTTCTGGGTCCCCTCCCCTGGGCTGCCCCCAAAGTGCCACCTGCACTATACTTTCATTTAAGTAGCTGGCAGGCCCCCCGAGGCCCCCCTCCCAAAACATTCCTTAGCTACGGGGCTGTCTCGAAGCCGTCCGTGCCCGCAGCTGCCACCACCTCCTAGGTGATCACTGGCTAACTGCTATATGCAGTCTCATAACAATCCATTAAACAATGTACTACTTGTTTTCCATAATACAAGCCTATCTGAGAGCAGCTATTATGCTCTTCTTCTCTCCTTTTTTTTTGCCAGGGGGCCAGGTACAGCCACTGAGTCATTCCTATGGATGAAGTATCCACAAACATAGCATGGCTTAGTCAGCCAGCCCTGAGCAAGCTAGGACAGTGCTGGAAAAGAGCTGTGCCCTGCGTCATAAAGCGAAGCTCCCATCATTCATGGGCGGGCGGGGGGCGGGGACGGACGGGTCTCTGCTGAGCCTGTCTCCTTGTTCAGAGATTTTCAGCGCTGCTTTTCATCAAAGTGATTCTTTTTCTTTTCTTTTTTTGCAGTAAAAAAAGCAAGCCACTCAGGAAATAATTGCTTGAGCCTGCTGAAATGGACGAACTTAACTTTAATGCTGAAAGGACAAACCGAAGCAACCTTTGAAAATACATGGTCAAG
>NW_015184073.1:0-1474 GCF_001447785.1 Gekko japonicus
CCTGAATCATGCTGACCAGTTTTCTTGTTGGGAAGGTAGACAACAAGAGGGTAGACTGATTCCCCAGTACTTCCTTTGGATCGGGAAGAGGAACAGCAGCCATCCGCATCCAGAACTCTATCAATTTCATTTAGTTTCATCATTTATAGTTCATCTTTCTCACTGAGATTCAATGTGGATTACACAGTTATAAAAATAATGCCATAATCCATATACTACTTACAGTGAAGAAAAACTGAACAAAACCGAATTACACAATCAAATAGCAAGGAAATTTAAAAAAAATACATCCCATAAACTGGATTTCACAATTAGAGAACAACAAGTGAGGGACCAGTAAGGACTTGCAGGGGGCATCTCATTTCTCCCATATACTCCTCCCCCACTATTTTCTCTTTCCCCCCTCCCTGGCAGACCCCATAGCCTCTCTCTTTTCCTGCTTATTATTCCCCTTTCCACCCCCCACCCAGCCTACATTTATAACCCCCCATTTTCAGCTTTCCTTCCTTCTCTATCCCAGCAGACTTTATTGCAAACAGAAACAGACTAGAATGGGAGATTGATGAGTTACAAGTTATTACAACACTCAGGACAATGTAACCTCCAGGGCTTAACAGAGATATTGGTTTCTTCTCATTACACAAGTTAACATCATTTAGTTCTCGCATCTGTTGTAAACTCCTTTATTATGCTGTATGCTAATTTGTTGCTATTCACAAATCACATTCATCCAGTCTTAGCTATATTTACTACTCAGTTACTTATGAATCTTGACTCTAATTGGCCCTTCCTGACAACATCCTCCTCACCCTCTATCTGTATGTAATGGTTGGTGACTTCTGTTTCAGTGTATCTAAAGAAATGTGTGTGCGCACACACATAAAAGCTTATACCTAGAATAAAACTTTGTTGGTCTTAAAGATGCCACTGCACTCAAACCTTCTTTCACTAAACATTTATGACACTCAGTATTATATTGTGTCCTGACCAGGATGGCTCAGGCTAGCCTGATGTAATCATGTCCCAGAAGCTAAGCAGGGTCAGCCCTTGTCAGTATTTGGAAGGAAGACCATGAAGGACGTCCAGAAGTGCTCTGCAGAGTCAGGCAATGACAAATCACCTCTGAATGTCTCTTGCCTTGAAAACTCTATGAGGTCACCATAAGTCAGCTGTGACTTGACAGGAATTTCTACCACATATGGACTTTGTATGCTAATATGCAAGCTAAGTGGCCTTCAGACATTTTTGAACACACTACATATGTCAATTATAGCTAGAAATTTTACCTTTATAATAGATTATTCAAATCCATTAGTGAATTTTTTTAAAAAATAGCGTTTCCAGCTTTAGAAAGATTAGAGTAAGAAGCAGTTAATCGAAGTTCAGCTGAGTATGTTTATATGAAACAAGTTGAAAGCCTCTCTCTCTCTCTCTCTCTCTTAGATCACAAGAAAGATTCTTCATGGTATTCATT
>NW_015184074.1:0-1523 GCF_001447785.1 Gekko japonicus
CATAATATTTTTATGTATACTTCTGGTGTTAAATAAAGATCACAGATATGACATGATATCATACTGAAAAAGGGTGAACAACTTTAATCAAAGTCTGCTCATTAAGTTCCCTCATTTCTTGCTAGTCTCCCTCAACACTGCCACAAAATAAATAACCTCTAATTTACATTTGTCCAAATGTAAAATTATTAAAGGTTTCCCTTGCTCGAAAGCCAGTCGAATCCGACTCTAGGGTTGCGGTGTTCATCTCCGATTCCAAGCCAAAGAGCCAGCGCTGTCCAAAGACGTTTCCATGGTAATGTGGCCGGCATGACTAAATGCCAAGGCGCACGGAATGCTGTTACCTTCCTGCCGAAGCGGTACCTATTTACCTACTTGCAATTTCTTGCTTTCGAACTGCTAGGTTGGCAGGCGCTGGAACCAGAGACAGGCGCTCACTCCGTCATGCGGCACACTTGGGTCTTGAACTGCTGAACTACCAACCTTCCAGCCTGCAGTTCAGCATCTTAACCACTTGAGCCACCACTAGAGCTTCATTAATACAGGCTAGTCCTCAGGCACAAATGCAAGTAATGATATGCAAGAATTTTATTCCTTTGAAAACCAAAAGATTATTAAACTGGCTCCTTATTGCACTTTGACAGTAAAGATGGTAACCCAAGTTTGGCTGTAGCCTACTCTCATCATATCTCAGAAGCTAAACAGGGTCAGCCCTGGTTAGTACTTAGATGGGAGACTACCAAGAAATTCTAGGGTTGCTATGCGAAGGCAGGCAATGTCAAGCTACCTCTGTTCGCCTCTCGTCTTGAAAACCCCATGATGGGTCACCATAAGCTGGTTGTGACTTGATGGCAAAAAAGGTGGATTAAAGTTACACTGAAACACACTGATCACCTATGTAAACCTGATTTTTTAAATTGTTAAGGCAATTTCTACCCCACCAAAGGTTTCCGGGGCAGCTTCTAAATAAACACATAGGTTCAAAAACATTTAGCGCACAAAACAATCCTGAATCCTGTATCCACCAATATTCAATAGAAAAAGCCCAGGGTACAGCCCCAGTCCCCCACATGAGCCCAAAGTCTGGCTGAACCAAACAAACAAAACAATGTTAACTTCCCTAAAATGGCTGCTTCAGGAGGCAGAGCCAAGTGGAATATCCCCCTCCTTGAACCTCCCAGGAAGAAACAAAGCCTGAGGCGAGAACAGAGCCATACAATGACTAAGGAAAGCCAAGGTGCTTACCAGTCCTCCTCCTCCTCCAGTGGGGTATCTGTAATCACGGCCGCGGAAAATCCTTTCATTTGAATGAATAGCAAGCCTGGCCTTACAATGGCTCCACTTGTTTTCTGAAATGCTTGGCAGGTGCCAAGGGAAATATAGGTGGGCAACGTGGATGGGCATGGGCACCACATTAAAAAAACCCTGTTTCATGGAAATAAGTAGTTCTTTCGGGGCCCTAGTCTATGGTTGTTTAGTGCTTTAAAAACTAGCACTCTGAATTATGTCCAGAAGCAATAAAG
>NW_015184075.1:0-1467 GCF_001447785.1 Gekko japonicus
CAAATGATTGAAATATTGCTCTCTCACTCTCAGTGTGATCAGGCTAGTATTGCATCTAAGGGCTTGAGGGGGTTAGAAGAATGTATGTCTTCTCCACCCATTGAACACCAGTTGCCCACTCAACGGAGCCTCGATTTGCCTCAGGGCCAAGCAGGGAAGGGGGAAAGTGCCAAACTCTTCAAACTCCGCTTAGTTTTGCTGTTTAAAAATGGGCTTCCCTGCTCTGTCAGCATTGTGAAGGGGGAAAAGTAAGTCCTTTAAAACAATGCTTTCCCCCATTTAAGATGCTAAGAGCTAATCAAGGAGCCTGGCTTTGAATAAACCAAGTAGAAGCTGAAGGGTTAAATTCACTTTCCCCTTCCATGCATGGCCCCAAAGCAGTTTGAGGCTGCGATTTGCACTTTGTGGGTGGAATGACGGGATCCTCATGTTGCCCGTTGACGTCTAAGAGGAGTGTCTTGGGGAGCAGCTGTGGCCAGGTCAAAGGCAGCCTGCAGGGTGCCCATTTCTCCTCTGGCCTGATAATCCTCTGCAGGGGAGAGAAGGGGGGTCAGTTTTCATTTCCTGCTCAGAGAAGAGTGGAGCCATGTCATTCCAGTAAGATGGACAGAAGGGGCAGAGAAGATGCCAGTGGTGGAGGGGTGGTTTAATTTAAGCAAGGCAAGGCGTGAAAGTTGTAGATGGACAGCTGCACACTTCCAAAAGTTGGCAGGATCTGAGGATTGACTGGAAGGTGGTGCTCTTTTAAACTCATAGGACACCTTGTTGTAGCAGCGTGTGGCTCACAAGCCTTTAAATATAAATTGCATCCCTTTTTGACGTGGCAGAAGAAATGAAGTTCAGAGGGAAGGGTGGCAGACACAGGATGGTGTGGCCTGTTGGTGCCTACGCATTTCCTTTGCAACGTCTGCGGCTGGGAAACTCTTAAGAAGATTCTGCAACAGGCTTACCTGACAGCTGTGTCTTCAAGCAGATCAAAATGTTCAGTAGGCTTGCCAAGTCCCCCCGGGGGGCGGAGAAACCCCCGCCCCAGAGGCCCGTTACCCGCCGGCGGCGGATCAGGCCCCGGGGGGAACCCCACCCCCAAAGCACGTGACGTGCCCGGCATCAGCACGTCACCCAGAAGTGACGCAGCCATGCTGGGCGCGCCGGGAGGGAGGGGCTGCGGTCATCCGAGGGAAAACTCCCGGAACGGAGCTGGAGTCCCCCGCTGTACATACAGCGGGGACTAGGCAACCCTAATGTTCAGTGCAAGCTGTAATGATTCCGTGTTTTGGGGGGGTAAATGTTGTTTGACTGCAATAATGTAAGAAGAGTGATAGAGGGAGCTAAGTGTGATTTGATTGGCTGATGACTGAGAGTGTGGGAGGAGAGGTTCTGAGTGGAATCTGTGTGTGTGTCTTTTGAGAGCAAAGTGTGGAAGAGCTTTGAAGAGAGGCTGTGTGACTCTAAAAGTTTTGTGAGGGA
>NW_015184076.1:0-1436 GCF_001447785.1 Gekko japonicus
CAGGACGTATCCGAGGAGACAGAGGTCCGGCCGCCCGCTTTCTCCCTCCTCCCAAAACCACGTTGTCGAGGGGTGATGGCACGCCCCAACACTGGCTCCCTTCCATTCTCCCCCCAGCCCCCCTACCCTCTCTCGTCCCCTCAGCACTGCCTCCCAGTCCTGTCGGGCTCGTCCCCTTGTCGGCGTCCCCGGGTGATGTGTGTTGTTCCCGGGACAGCTGCAGCGGTGGTGCTGGCCGCCTCCCTCCCTCTTGGCCGGCCGCTGTCCCTCCCTCTGTTCCTTCTGGTGGTATTCCTCCTGCTGGTGCTGCTGTGGCCGGGGCGAGTGGAGGCGGTGAGCACCGTGGCAGAGAGGAGGCCATACCGAGGTAGGCTGCGGTGGTCTCGCCTTGTGTCCGTCGTCGTCCTCACAGTGGCTGTGGCCCGGCTCTCTGCTGCCCTCGCTCACTCGTCCAGCCGCCAGAGGTAGGCATGAGCAAGCGGCGGCGTGAGCCTGGAGAGGAAGAAGGCGGTGTTTGTGGCACAGGCCACCCCGGCTCAGCCCAGGGCCAGAGGGAGCAACCAGGCTGCACCAACGGCTCCCTGGAGACTGAGGTGGTAACACTGGCTGGCAGGTCTGTGGGCAGGACTGACACGACAGTGCAAGGCAAGGCACCCAATGGATAAGGAGCCAGGGTGAGGGGCAGATGAGCGGGCCAACTGATTTTGGCACGCATTGAATCTTGCCACCCCCAAACACTATTATTAATAAGGAGAGATGAGGAACCTGCACCCTAATCATGTGGATTGACTTTGAGAAGCCGGGTCAGTTTGGAGAAGTGTTTTGAAATACATTTCTCTCTCTCTCCTGAAGCCACTTGGTGTAGGAATGGTTTGTCATGGAAGACAAGTTTTCATTGTAAGCTGTTTTGATAAAAAATAATCTCTGCCTCCATTTATAGGGATATTTATAGGCAGACCCTTAACAAACCACCTCTTTTGAAACTCCTCGGTGTCATTTTCCAGTCAGTCTTTCTGCTGAGCTCCCTCCTGAAAGTGCTTGTGGCCATGGTTTTTTTCCTTGAGTTGCTATGGCAACATCAAGGCCTAGAAAAGGGAAGGTGCAAATTTTGTAGTACCACTGGGATTGTTTTTTACAGTTTGGGAAGTGATGAAATAGTCTCAAATTGCATATCGAAGAAAGGATAAAGATTTTTCACAGAGATTTCTGTTGTTGGCAGGATATAGGTTGTCCATTTCCCTTCCTTTTTGTGTTTGTCGCCTCCAGATTGCTGCTGTTTGTAAAGCACTCTTTACTCATTTTACCGCATTAAATAACAAATAAGCCATAATTAGGCTACTGAAAAGAAGGAGGGGCTTCTGTGGGCTTTTGTCTGTCTCTGCCCCACTGCTTCTGGTAGGGCTGCCAGATCCCCCCGGGGGGTGGAAATCCCCCCC
>NW_015184077.1:0-1671 GCF_001447785.1 Gekko japonicus
AATCAATGCTGAGACCTCATTTGGAATACAGTTAAAAAGGATATTATAGCTTTGAGAAAAGTGCTGAAAAGGGCAGCTTGAATGATAAAAGGGTTGGAACACTTTCCCTATGAGGAAGGTTAAAGCGCTTAGGGCTCTTTAGCTTGGAGAAAAGACAACTGAGGAGTGACATGATTGAGGTTTACAAGATTATGCATGGGAAAGAGCAGGTAGAGAAAGAGGTACTTTTCTCCCTTTCTCACATTACAAGAACTCGTGGGCACTCCATGAAACTGCAGAGCGGGCGGGTTAGAACGGATACGAGGAAGTACTTCTTCACCCAAAGAGTGATTAACACTTGGAATTCACTGCCACAGGAAGTGGTGGCGGCTACAAGCATGGACGGCTTCAAAAGGGAATTAGATAAGCATATGGAGCAGAGGTCCATCAGTGGCTATTAGCCACAAGGTATAGATAGGGGCTCTGGGGCAAGTGATGCTCTGTCTTCTTGGTGCTGGGGGGGGGCAACAGTGGGAGGGCTTCTAATGTCCTGGCCCCACTGGTGGACCTCCTGATGGCACCTGGTATTTTTGGCCACTGTGTGACAGAGCGTTGGACTAGATGGGCCTTTGGCCTGATCCAACATTGGTGTCTCTTATGTTCTTATGTAATCCTTTTTGAGGTGTGGTGACCAGAACTGTACATTGTATTCCAAATGTTGGAATATTGTTGGAACCTGCCCTGAGCCTGCTCTCGGGGAGGGCGGGATAGAAGTCCAAATAAATAAATAAAATGCTGGGAAGGGTATGAATGAATGATGTGATTAAGATTCTGAGCTCCTCAGAACATGCAGCTGCACAATCAATGTGAACATCTTTAAGACCACAGCCCCTTCCAGGCATTCCAGAAGGCCGAGAGAGCATCCTAATTTATAAAACAGAACCAGGCTTTCTTCACCTTCGTTAACCAGAGGGACAGACACACACGCCAGTTCTGCAGCGTCCCTCCAAGCCTGGCAGAAGGCCTCGTTGGCATAGCAACCTCCCTCCCCCGGGGGCTTTCCTTTGTTTGTTCAAAGTTTTGGGGCTTGTGCTTCCCCAAATTGATGAATGGTGGAGGCGGAGCTTGCCTGTGTCTCGTCCTCCTTCTCTGATTTGGGGAAAGTAGTCGCCCAGGAGAGGTGAGCCTCCACGCTTGCTGGCGCTGAGTTATGAGTACAAATGCCGTCCGTGAAGCAAGTTCTCACTTGTACCATGTGGCTTCTAGTTTTAGGGGAAGCAGCCGACAGGATTTACTACCTCGGGATTGTAGAGGAGTACTGGGATTATGCGCCGACCGGGAAGAATCTGATCACAGGGAAAAACCTGACCGAAGATGAGTAAGTCGAAGCTGGACTCTGCTGGCGCCTCCCGCTTAGGTGGCTTTGAGGTTTTCCTATAAACATCAGTTTTGCAACAGAGATGCATGTCTGACTCTGTGGTTGGGTTCGGTTTTCCCCCCTCAACCCCCCAAGAAGCCGCTTAGCCGTGAAACAGAAATGCTTAAAATGGATGAGATTGCATGTCGATAAAAAGTAATGTGGAGTTTTGGTTATTTCAAATGCTTGTCATTGACTGAGTCCAGTGGCAGTGTGGCACTTTTAAGACCAACAGGGTTTAATTGTAGGTATAAGCTTTCGTGTGTGTGCACACT
>NW_015184078.1:0-1435 GCF_001447785.1 Gekko japonicus
TTCACAGTGGAGTGTGGTAAGCAGAGGGGGTACTGGTAAGCAGAGCTCAGTAATGCATCCGATGCTTTTTAACTTGTTCATTAATGATTTGGAGTTGACAATGGCAGTTTTTTTGCTGCCACTATTAATGTTGAAATTAAGTCCTTTCTAATTTAGGAATAGAAGGAACAACCAAAAATGCAAAAATACAATTTTAGGCCTAAACAGGACATCATAGCCTATTATCTGGTGTATTTTGTCTAAAACCAAAATCCCAAACTCATGGACGAGTCTCCATCGCCACCAACAGTGGTCAAAGGACCCCAATTCCCCACATAGTTTCCAGCAGTTTGGAGTAGGCGACTGTTTTATATGGAACATATTTTGTGGAGTAAGGAACCACTGTGTTAAAATTTTGTAAGATTGTACCTTAGTACTTATTGTTGAGAATTTAAAGATAGAGGCTCTCAGGATAGTATTTTAATTTTCATCTGATAATGTCATAATGATTCAAATTATATACATATACTTCAGTCTTCTATACAGATCTCTTGTGCAAGTTAACCAAGGTATGAAAAGCTGGGATGCTGACAAAAATTATGTTTATTGTGATTCAGGTACCACATTTGGGCCCCCAATCCCTAATCCAATCAGACAAAATTGAGGGTTTATCTGACTCTACAACACTCAGAAATCTTTGAGAGGCCTCTGTGATCTGCACACAACACAGGTCAGAAGCACTCCATCCACACCTGTGGTAAAGTCAGAAAGATGTGGACCAGTGGGGCTACTCGATTTTCTGATCAATGAAAGTGAGGTGTGGAGGGAAATCAGCAGGCAGGAATGATTGACTTTTCACCTGCTAAACAATTCTCTCCCACAAGTCTTCTGCCTAAGCACATTGCTTGTTTCCTCTAGCTG
Source organism: Gekko japonicus (assembly GCF_001447785.1). Taxonomy (NCBI): domain Eukaryota; kingdom Metazoa; phylum Chordata; class Lepidosauria; order Squamata; family Gekkonidae; genus Gekko; species Gekko japonicus. The sequence goes on from NW_015184078.1 coordinate 901, forward strand.
GGCTTACTTCTGAGGAAGTAATCTCCAATAGGGGTGGGATGGGGTGGGAACAACATGAAAGAGGGATTGTTGGGGAGGGAATAAGTGGATGGATAAACTTATCTGCCATTTCCCCCTGCAAATGCTCTCAGAGAGTTACCACTAGAAGGCAACATGAGATTAGGACCCTATGTTTACCTTTTAATGTCTAGCTCTGCCCTTGTTGTCTCACTCCCTACTTGTCTTATATTTGGTGTTCACTTTTGAAATTTTAGATGGAACTGAGGGATAACTACACCAGTTACAATGATATGACTGAACTATCATTACATTTCAGAGTGTTCCTTTATGATTGGGGGGGGGATCACTTTGAGTCTGTGAGAAAAGTGAGGCAGGATTTTTCACAGGATCCCACCAAGTAGTGTCTATCTGCATATACCTAAATAATTTCTGTGAGGTGTACCAGCCAAAGAAACTTTAAAATGGGGTTAGACAGCTTTAAAACAGGGTTAGACAAATTGATGGAAATAGGTCTATCAGTGGCTAATAGCCAAGG
>NW_015184079.1:0-1462 GCF_001447785.1 Gekko japonicus
TGCCAAATGAAACAAACAAACAAAAAGTCGTCTTCACCCACCTAGCGGGAGATGGCAGAAGAAGGGGACGGAGGACTCTCCCTGGGGAAAGCGTTCCAGAGCTTTGGTCCCACGACCTAGAATGCTCTCTCCCAGGTGGTGTGGGACACATGATGCAGAACCTCAAAGATGTCTGTAATGATTGAGCAGGTTCATAAGGGATTAGGTCGTCCTACACTGTTGGTGGCAAACCATACAGGGCTTTGGAGGTCAAGACCGGCACCTTGAATGGTGCCCGGAAACAGACCGCGAGTCAGTTTATACAGGCTGGATGAGACAGCCCCGGCAATCCCGCTCCAGTCAACATCCTGGCTTCAGCATTCTGTACCAAGTGACGTTTCCCAACACCTTTCAAGGGCAGCCCCACGTATAAGCGCACTGCAGTAGTCTAGTCTCAACGGAACCAGGGCCTGCGCCACAGTGCCCAGAGCTTTTCTGCCCGGGAAAAGCTGCCGCTGGCTGACCTTATCCAGAAGTAGGCCCGGGTCCATGACCACCCCCAGACCATGGGCCTGTCCCTTCCAGGGGAGTACAGCCGGTAACACCTTAAATCACAGGTCAGACTTCCTGCCAGCCAGTAACACTTCTGTCTTGTCGGAAGCAACACCGCCATCTCTCTGCGGATCATTGCAATATCTCATGTGCACAGCAAGAAATTTCTGATTCTGCACAAGCACGTTCATTCTGTTTCATTCTCCCAGGTCTGTGTGCCAACTTCCCTGCCAGGCCGGGGAAGATGTTTCGCTTCCACATCTCCTGAGACAGACCCATGCAGTCAGGAGGACATGTAAGAAAGGCCTGTAGCGAAGAAGGATCAGAGCCCGTGCGGTGCAGAGGGAAGAGTTTTGAACTGCGGTCTGGCCTCAGATCGGTGCTCTGCCGTGATGCTCATTGGGTAACCCGTCCTGCCTAACACTGCAGGGCTGTTGTGTGGGTAGAATGAGGAGGAAAGAGCCATGCATGAGGAGAGGGTCACCAACCTCCAGGTGGGGCCTGGAGATCTCCCAGAATTACAACCGATCTCCATATTACAGAGGTCGGTTCCCCAGGAGCAAATGGCTGCTTTGGAGGGTGGACGGTAGGGGTATTATACACCACTGAGGACCCTCCCCTTCTGAAAACCAAAGCTCCGTCTGCTGTGAGGGGAAAAGCCTGTGGCCAGTCTACTCAGGGTAGAGTCCCCCCCCCCGATTTTGGGCCCTGTGATCAGCCTGCCGGCCAGCTGGTCAGTGGGAAAGCCCCATCCTCAAAGAGCGCCACAGCACCTAACGTGCCCGGCGCAATGATGTCAACCGGAGGTGACGTCATCACACTGGGCACCTCGCGGGGGGGACACTGGGCACCTCGCGGGGGGGGGCATTCGGCAACAAGCTCTATGGTGACCATAGATCCCAGAGAGGAGCCAGGAGCCCCACCGCCACCA
>NW_015184080.1:0-1463 GCF_001447785.1 Gekko japonicus
ACTCAACTTAAATTTAGTACCCTCTGCTGCAGATAAAAGCAGTTGGGCTAACAATTCCTTGGAGGTCACCCTTCCAAGTACTTGCCAGAGTCAGCCCTGCTTAGCTTTTGAGATCTGATGAGTTCGGGCTTGCCTTGGATATCCAGGTCAGGGCACATTACATATTCTTAATAATATTTATTTGTCAGGGGAGGGATGCTGTTTGTACATGTCATTATGGAGTACTGCAACATCTAGTTCTAGCTGCTGCTTCTATATTCCAATTGATTACAAAAGTATCTACACTATCTGATGCATGCCACATTTAGTGCTCAGACACTTTAGCTACTGTGTCTGAAATAACAAATTAGCATCGCTTTTAATGATTGATTAAAATGTTTCTGGATTTTTTAAAACAACAACAACAACACACTCACTTGTCTCAATAAATTGCACAAACAATCTGTGTTTCCTGCAAGGAACAATTTATCTTTTAGCACAGATAGAATCACATTCATTTGGAAATAACCTAACTTTTGCATGTGTATATTTTCTTCTGCTACTTCCGATATCAAGCAGATTAATGTTGTATACTATACTGTACTATATTCTATTTATTCCTGATCAAAAATATGGTGATAGACAATAAATGTGCAACATTTATCTTGATTAATAACTTCACATTGATCCTACAACTACAATGGCAAACTCTATGTTAAGTATTATTAGGAAAGGGATTGAGAATAAATTGGCAGATATTCTAATGCCCCTGTATAGATCTATGGTGCATTCTCATTTGAAAAACCATGTACAGTTCTGGTCCCCATATTTCAAAAAGGACATTGCAGAGCTGGAAAAAGTGCAGAAAAGGACAACCAAGATGATTGGGGGTGGGAGTGGAGCTTCTTCCCTGTGAGAAAAGACTGAAGAATCTGGGACTTTTCAGTTTATAAAAGAGAAAACTGGGGGGGGGGGAGATATGATACAGGTTTATAAAATTGTGCATGGGATGGAGAGAGTTGACAAAGAGATATTTTTCTCCCACTCCCAAAATAGAACAAAAAAGCACATCCAATAAAACTGACAAAAGGAAATACAACTTTATACAGAGAGTGATTAAAATGTGGAATTCACTGCCAGAGGATGTAGTGATAGCCACAGAAATAAGCAGTTTTAAAAGGGGATTAGATAGATCCATGGTCTATCAGTGGCTACTAGTAATAGTGACTGAGGGGAACCTCCACACTCAGAGACACTAAGTCTCTGACTCCCAGAGCCAAGAAGCAACATCAGGGGAAGGTCTCAACCTCTATGCCCTGTTGTTGGCTCTTCAGAGGAACTGCCTGGTCACTGTGTGAGACAAGATACTGGACTAGATGGACCATTGGTCTGATCCAGCAGGGCTCCTCTTATATTCTTAATATTCCAGCTCTACTTATGTCAACATTTCATATCCCAGTTCATTTACAAGTTAATTTAATTAC
>NW_015184081.1:0-1457 GCF_001447785.1 Gekko japonicus
AGAAAATAATCTGCTCTTGGAGGTCTGCTGCCAGTAAAGGACTAGCAGCAGCAGCATTTCACAGGTTACTCCAAAGTGAGATCATCTCATCTTATGAAGTAAACATAACTTCTAAGAGGCAGTCCATTTGCCACCATCATAAAAATGATGGTCAAAGGAGAAGTGTACATGAGAAATGGCAAGAGTTCAGAAAACAAACCTCTTCTGTCTTTCTTGGCACTCCTAACTAACACAACTAACACAAAGATTAAAGTTTGAGTCCAGTGGCACCTTTCAATCCAATCTGGGTATAAGCTTCTGTGTGCATGCACGCTTCATCAAATACTTCTGTTCCCTTTTGCAGCTGAAGTTGACTCCAAAAGTGACTCAGAAAATCCACACAAACGTTTATGGTTCATTCCAGTCTGATGATGTGTGCATGCATACGAAAGCTTATAGCCAGAATTAAACTTTGGCCCCAGACACATGGAGCATTTGCTGCGCGAAAGGCACAAATGTTGGGCGGATTTTCGGGGTACGATCACACCGCAACATCTGGGAAGCGTAGTGCACCCATGGCCAACCCGTGGCATCCCACCGAAGATGGGGAGTTAAAAAGTACCAAGGAAAGTGCACTAGTATCTGAAAAATGTGCGACACAGGCGGGCATCTTACCGCGGGAGCACTAGTATCCCGTGGCATCCGGCGCCCGTCCACATCCTGTCGCAAACCAGATGTTTTTGGTAAGCACGTGTGCACAAACATGAAACTGAAAGCAGTGCTGCTCTGTGGAACTGCACATGCGCACAAATGCGAAACGCTTGTGTGATTGCGCCACGCCGCTTCTTTGCCACGCTGCAGCATTGCCGTGTGATCACCAGCTAGCAGCCTAAACATGGAGACTCGGGGGACCGTGTGATCAGGCTACCGTGTTTTATTTTGCTCCGGGGCGAACAGCCGCACACACACACACCCGCGTTATCTGGCCCGTGTGACCGGGGTTCAAGTTGGTCTTAAAGGTAAAACTGTACTCAAATTTTGTTCTGTTGCTTCAGACCAACACGGCGACCCACCTGAATCAAACACAAAGTTTGTCAGTCCATTACATATTGGCCAACAAGCAACTGAGCGTCGAACGTTAAAGAAAATGGATACTTACATAGGAACCAAAACCTCTCAGCACATTTGTTCTGTACCACCTCAGAGGCAGTTCTTTTTTTATTAAAACTTTTATTTTTGGATATAACAACATGTTCACATACTTTCATTTTCTTTCAATTGGCAAATACCCATGTTCCCCCTCCTTCCCTCCCCTCGAAATGGCATTTCAATATGAACTTTTGTCCAAAAGTCCATCGCTTTTTCACAAGTCCACCACATATGGTAAAATGAACCCTCACGTTTCTTGCATTTCCAACACTTATTAGACATATCTTAATTCATATTTGGTATTTTCTTTGGTGTCATGTACCACCTGT
>NW_015184082.1:0-1436 GCF_001447785.1 Gekko japonicus
ATAAAAAATTAAAAACTTAAAAAAAAAAACTCTGAGAAGGAAGTAGACACAGTGGCTTGGAGCCCCGAGAAGGAAGTAGACATGGTGGCTCAAAATTATTTAGTCCACCCCTGGCACCCAAACCCCAAAGCATGACCACTCCCACATGACACACCAGTTTAGTGTGTCAGTGCAGCTTGGCACCAGCATGTCTCCAGATAAGCTGGCATTACCTCCTACTAACACCAATGTATCTTCTCCTTACACTGGTTTAGGGCTTAGTCTGCATCATAAACCGTTTGGAGGCAGGGCTAATGATGGGACTGTAAGTTCCACTGAGTTCAACAAGCCTCACTCCCATGTGAACACACACGGCTCCATTCTATGCATGATTACTCAGGAGCAGACACACATAGAACTATGTACAGCTCCATTCTATGTCTGTTTACAGGAGTAGACCGCACTATGCTCAGTCAAACTCATTTCTAAGTACATCTGCATAGGCTCATACCCTTAGATTTTAGAATAAACCTCAAAGAAACCGTCTAAAATACATGTACAATGAGGATTTTGTCGCACTGATACATGCCTTTCTTAAGGAACAAACTTTCAAACATGTATAAAATTGAAAAGTTCCAGCATGAAAACAGTGATTATTGATTGGATTTAAATAAATACAAATTTTATTGATATTATTATTAATTATTATTTCTACTACACTATTACTACCACTACCACTACCACCACTAGTAGTGGTGGTGGTGGTGGTAATAGTAGTAGTGGTAGTAGTAGTAGTAGTAGTAGTAACTAATGGCTTGTTCAGATTAGGCAACATACTGTATTGTGCAGCATCAGTATATTTGTCTCCTGTCATCTCTGTCGTTCAGCTTTCATCAGCTCTCTTTAATATAAACCCTACATTTTAGGAATCCGAGCCCTTGAGTAACATTAGATGCCTCATTTCTGCCATCGTCCTGGCTTCGCTTATTTGCCGAAGTCACTGGAATGTAAGGGTTACTGACCCCCGTGTGGGCCCACACCTACATTCCAGCACACAGAACCTGCCCTCCAGCCAAGTGGATAGGAGAAGCTGCTTGCAATTGGGCGTTTCCATTCTAGCAAGTGTATACATAGCTGGAGGCTTCATTTTAAAAAAAAATAATAAAAGAAAAAGTATACAAACACACACTGATGACACCACTTTACCTCTAAGTCATTGTGAAATATTTAACCCTCCAAGGCAAAAGCACAGTGGGAAGGGGCATTGGTTGTCTTTGGTGTTTGCCTACAATCATCCCACAGTTATTGATCCTATATGATACAGAACGTACCACCCAAGGCCATCCAGCAACCTGACGGAAGTTTTTCCCCTCCATTCAATAATAAGTCCTGGTGAACAGTTATTATTGTTATTAGTGGCAGCTAGTGAATAGTTAGGAGCTGCGGTGGCTCAAGTG
>NW_015184083.1:0-1513 GCF_001447785.1 Gekko japonicus
AAAATAAAATTCAGAACCCTGACTAACTTGGGAGAATTTAAGCTCAGCGTCCGGGGTGGGGGTGGGGGACGGGACTCTTCTTGCTTCTGTGGTCTGGCTAGCTTGGAAAATGCATACTCGCCAGTTAGGGGGAGCAGAATGTGGTTTGGGGATCTTTACCTAGATACTGGGCAATCAAGCTTCAAATGGCTTCAAATAGGCTACTACTTAAGCATAAAAATGGTTGTGTTCAGAAGGACGTGTGTAAATGAGAGGAGAGGAAGGAAAAGTCACGACTTTGGCCATGTGGAGGAGGGGAAGAGTGGTTGATATAAAGACACAGAGAGTTGTGAGGAAAGGAATGAAACGTCCAAGTCCAGCAAGAGAAGAAGTTGACCGATCCTCTTTCTGCTGAACTAGGTAGAGTACATTGTCTGTTTTCATGATCCAGAGAGATTGAGTGGGGGGTTTAGGCAGAGCTTCCAAATGTCCTGGGAGAATAATAAAAAGGTGGAGCGGTGGAGGGACACTCCTGTGGGGCAAAGCGATGTCTTGGAGCCCAAAAAGATGGGAAAACAGAGTTGGCAGCCTCTGCGAAAGCAGAGAGGAAGAGACCTCCACCACCGTTTGGCTGTCAGAACAGTGATATTTATATAATCTAGCACACACAAAAAACAAGGACATTACTGTCAAATACAGGAAATTAGGTTGAATCCAGGATGAGCCTCTGTGGATTTCCTGGCTCTCACTTAAGGGGAGGGGGGTGTTTCCTCGAAGGGCAGCAAAAGTTGATTGTGTCTAGGAAAGGGAATATCTTGGGTGGACAGCAGAGCTGGGGAGTAGAGGCTTCACCTATGCCTGAGACAGGCTAGTAAGAAGAAGAAAAGAAGAGATTGGATTTATACCCTGCCCTTCACTACATGAAGAAGTCTCAGAGTGGCTTACAATCTCCTTTCCCTTCCCCTCCCCACAACAGACACCCTGTGAGGTAGGTGGGGCTGAGAGAGCTCTGTCGAGAACTGCTCGTGAGAGAACAGCTCTGAGAGAACTTGTGACTGGCCCGAGGTCACACCAGCAGCCGCATGTGGAGAAGTGGGGAATCAAACCCGGTCCTCCCAGATTAGAGTCCGTGCTCCTAACCACTCCACCAAACGAGAGATTCAGGCCAGGTCAGTAAAGGTGATCAATCATCTGGCAGCTTGATAGGAATTAGATTTTTTTTCATCCAGGAGATTTGCATTTGCTGATGAAATTATGTTGGTGGATCGAGGTGGGTGCCTGTCTTTGCAAGCCCCTCTGGTGATAGGTAAGCATACAGATTTTCTATCAGTCTCTTGTCCAAGATTATGGCCACTCATTAGCATAGCCTGACTAAGGAGAACCTTGACCTCCCTTTCTCCAAAGCAAGGCATCGCTAGCTCCTAAAATGGCTGTCAAGGTGCGAGTTTAGCCAAGAGGGCGTCAGGGCAGACGGCACATCTCTCAGAACAGGATCCTTGGTAACACTGATGAAGAAGAAGAGAAGGCTTTTATA
>NW_015184084.1:0-1584 GCF_001447785.1 Gekko japonicus
GATCCACCCCCAAAGTCTCCAGGTATCTTTCAACCCTCGCAACCCTAGAGCATCAACAGGCAAGGGCCCCAATTACCTCTTCCACCATAAGGAGGCATATAGGAGCCCCAATTCCAGAAGATGTTGTGATAGCCACTAGCTTGTTGTTGTTATTCAGTCACACAGTCGAGTCCGACTCTTCGCGACCCCATGGACCAGATCACGCCAGGCCTTCCGGTCTTCCGCCATCCTCTGAAGTTTGCTCAACTTCATGTTCGTTGTATCTATGACACTGTCTAGCCATCTCATCCTTTGTCGTCCCCGTCTTCTTTGACCTTCAATCTTTCCCAGCATCAGGGTCCTCTCCAGTGAGTGCTCCCTTCTCATTGGGTGGCCAAAGTATTTGAGCTTCAGTTTCATTATCTGGCCTTCCAGGGAACAGTCAGGGTTGATTTCTTTTAGGATTGACTGATTTGATCTTCTTGCAGTCCAAGGGACTCTCAAGAGTCTTCTCCAGCACCATAGTTCAAAAGAATCTATTCTTCGGCACTCGGCCTTCCTTATAGTCCAACTCTCGCACCCATACATGACTACTGGGAATACCATTGCTTTGACCATGCGGACTTTTGTTGGCAGGGTTATGTCTCTGCTTTTTATCATGCCGTTTAGGTTCGCCATCGCTTTCCTCCCAAGGAGCAGGCGTCTTTTAATTTCATGGCTGCTGTCACAGTCTGCTGTGATCTGGGATCCCAGGAATGTGAAGTCTGTCACTACTTCCACGACTTCCCCTTCATTTGCCAAGGAGTGATGGGGCCGGATGCCATGATCTTAGTTTTTTTGATGTTGAGCTTCAAGCCACTAGCTTAGCTGGCTTTAAAGGGGGAGACAGATGACTCCATGGAGGAGAGGTCTATCAGTGGCTACTAGCCATGGTAGCTGAATGGAACCTGTACGTTAAGATAGTAACTCTGAGGAAATACCAGATGATTCAAACAGGAGCTGAACAAGAAGCTCATCTAGTTGGACCTTTGGCCTCATCCAACAGACATGCGCTGTGATCTTAGAAGGGAGGCCATCGGGCACCAGAGTGCAGGCTGTTACAAAGGCACCAACTGAACAGCGGTCAACATGGCAACCAGCGGAAAGGTCTCTCCTGTATGGCAGCATGTAGCCCCCCCCCTTTTTTTTGCTTTAGGAAAAATAAACAGGGGTTTATGTGCCATAGTTATTAGCATGGATATTCTCCGCAATAAAGCCAGTTATTGTTCACAGTAAAAACAAAATGCATAGAATAGGAATATATACAGCAAATAAAATTTTAGTATTTAGTAAAACACCCCGAACTGAATGTGGTGGAGTTAGCGGTACAGAAATACTGTCAGCATGGGCTCCTGAAGAGTTGGGGAGTGCAATTCAGAGCTTGACTCCTTCTGTCTCGTTCCTTATCTGCTCCCCTCCACTGGCCACCCACTTCCTTATTCCCGAAGCCCTTGAGCCACTGAACTTTACTCTCTGAGACAGTTTGGCCACCCCGCTGGCTGCAAAACCCAGGGGTTACAACCGAAACCCAGACATAGAGCGGTGGCGCAGGCGGTAAATGCCTGC
>NW_015184085.1:0-1552 GCF_001447785.1 Gekko japonicus
GGGGCTGCATTCCTCTCGGGCCGAGGACCCCTGGGAAGATGGGGCTTTTTCACTCGGGGCTTCTTTCCCGGTTCTCTGTTGGTTCGCTACAGAACTTTCTGAACGTAGTCGCTTGCTTCCTTGTTTAAAAAGAAGGGGCTGTTTAATTGCAGGGAAACAAAGTAAGAGTACAGGTTAGACTGCCTCTTTGAGAAAGCAGTTCTTTAGTCCATGTACCCTCACCTGGATAGCCCAGGCTAGCCTGATCTTGTGAGATCTCGGAAGCGAGGCACGGTCAGCCCTGACTAGTATTTGGATGGGCGACCTCCAAGGAATACCAGGGGCGTGACCCAGAGGCAGCCAATGGCAAACCACCTCTGAAATGTCCCTTGCCTTAAAAACACATCTAGCTCACCACCTAGTGGTGCCTAACGCTAAAAGAGCTAGAACTTTGGCTGGCTTTCTGCTCCTCACAGCATTTCACAGGGAGCAGAAAACAAGGGTCTCCGAACAGTCGAGAAGCAGGGACTGCCACTCGGCTGTTTGGTTTAAATGGCTCAGCGATTGAATTTATACCCCACCCATCGCTACCCAAAGGAGTCTCAGAGCAGCTTACAATCCCCTTCCCCTCTTTCCCCTCCCCTCCCCTCCCCTCCCCTCAACAGACACCCTGCAAGGTAGGTGGGGCTGAGACCACTTTCAAGAACTGCTCGTGAGAGAACAGCGCCGAAAGAACTTGTGGCTGACCCAAGGTCACACCAGCAGCTGCATGTGGCACAGTGGGGAATCAAACCCGGTTCTCCCGGATTAGAGTCCATGTTCCTAACCACGACACCAAACTGGCTCCTCAAACAGTTCCCCCTGGAGAAAACGCTGTGGAAGGTGGACGCTGTGACATTGAAACCCACTGAAGTTCCTCCCCCCCCAGACCCTGCTCTCACCAAAGTTCCACCCCCCAAAAAATCTCTAGGAATTTCCCAACCTGGAGCTGGCAACCCTGCTCAGGGACCTCAGTTCAAGCATGGCCAGAACAAACTTGAAAAATGAGACGTGCACAACGGACTTACACCATACTGGTCCTAGCTCCTCTCTCAGAGGCATTGCCTGTTCCTGCAAATACTGAAATGTTCCCATTGCTTGGCCATTGGCTTTTGCCCTAGTGCTGCCAACCTCCAGGTGGGGCCTGGAGACCCTTCCCAGAATTACCGCTGATTTCCAGACTATGAAGTTCCGTTCCCATTGAGAAAATGACTGCTTAGGAGAATAGACTCTATGGCTTTACACCCAGCTGAGGTCCCTCCCCAAACCCCGCCCTCCCCAGGCTCCTCCCCCAAACTTCCAGGAATTTCCCAACCCGGAGTTGGCAACCTTACTTCTTCCCCACCGGTGGCCGACAGGATTCTAAAGACTCTTCACTCTCTGCCTCATAACTTTTAGAACTGTGGTGTCAAACATAAGGCCCTGGGGCCGGATCCGGCCCGCCCAGGGCTCTTATGCGGCCTGTGAGCAACTAGTGCAAGGGAGGAAATAGACTGTTCAGGGGAGAGTGGGTGGAGCCACCCCAATTGTGGCT
>NW_015184086.1:0-1470 GCF_001447785.1 Gekko japonicus
CCAACCCAGACTTGGCAACCCTAGGTCAGGGGATGACATCAGATGCTTTCTCAGTGGCACCTAGTGGTCAGGAGATGGTAGTGGATGCTTTCTCAGTGGGAGCTAGCTGTCAGGAGACAGCAGTGGATGGCTCAATGGGAGTGGATAGCTCAATGGGATAGCTCAATGGGATAGCTCAATGGGAGCTAGTGGTCAGGAGTTGGTTGTGGATGGTTTCTCAATGGGAGCTCATGCTCAGGAGCAGCGTTCCCTCCAAGCTGAGTTAGTGTGAGCTAGCTCACAGGTTTTTTAGCCTCCGGCTCGCACATTTTTTCTTGGCTCAGGAAGGAGGGCTCCAGAGCAAACTAATTTATGCAGCAGCCAAACTGCTCACTCACAATTTTAATACCAGTAGCTCACAAAGTAGAATTTTTGCTCACAGCTTAGAGGGAGCATCGGTCAGGAGACGGCAGAGGATGATTTCTCAGTAGGAGCTAGTTGTCAGGAGGTAGCAGTGGATGCTTTCTTAATGGCAGCTAGCGGTCAGGAGTTGGCAGTGGTTGCCTTCTCAATGAGAGCTAGCTGTCAGGAGATGGCAGCGGATGCTTTCTTAATGGGAGCTAGTTGTCAAGAGATGGCAGTGAATGCTTTCTCAGTGGGAACAAATTGCCAGGAGATTCTGTTATTCAAGGGCCCATCAGGGCTTGGAGAAAGGGGCAGGAGTGTGTGCGTGTGTGCGTGCAAAAGAGGAAAGGTCAGTCTTCAGAGCCAACAGAGGGAGCTGTGACTGGGCTAGAAGTGAAGTCCCTCAGGGTGCAGAGCCTGTTTCTGAGGTGGCAGATCTACTGTCCTCTAAGGAGTACCTCTTTGCCTCCACCTGTGGTAATCCAAATGGAGCCCAACTCAGGTCACACTGCCTCTGGAACTTTTTGCCACACCATGGATGACGGGAGCACATGAAAAGTGTGGTGTCACACTAGATCCCCCTGTATCCCAGCATTCCTCCTTCTCCCCAAGGCACAGGAAGCTTGAAATAAAACACATTCGTGGGAGAAATTATGGGTAGAAAAGTGGAGTTACTACATTACCTCTTGGATGGCAGAAGCCAGGGCAGCCTGAGTATCGATGTCCAGGGTCTGGATACGGTCAATGATCTCATTTCGCTGTTCGCACTATCAGAGGTCAAGGATGATCAGGTTGTCTAACTTGTCTATTGAAGCAGTACAGACATATCCACACTACAGACCTAAACTGGTTTAGTTGCCATATGGTCTCCCTCAAGGAACCCTGGGAACTGTAGTTCTGAAGCTGGGGGGACGCTTCAAACCTTGCACAGAGAACTTCCAGCACCCCTCACCAAAGAACTACTCCCACAACCCTTTGGGGGAGAGCACAACTGTAACTGAGCTGTCAAGGATCTGCTTTCCATACTAAAGCTCTCTTGTTATTGCTCTCATAATCTTTTTTTGGGGGTATTTTTTTGTATTTTGT
>NW_015184087.1:0-1498 GCF_001447785.1 Gekko japonicus
TTTTTCTACGAAATGACCCCTGTATAAGTTATATCACTAAATATTTTAGGTTATTACTGGTTTATTTATGAATTTTACAAATAGTATATTCCTGTATAGGGAACAGAAATGTTTTAATTTTGGGGTTTTACTTCTTTTACTGTGTACTGGTCAGTGACTGTAATAAATTTACTTACTTACTTACTTACTGACATCTTGAAATGATTGCCGGGTGCCAGGTACAAAGATCACGTGTTGGTGAAGACAACCTCAGAAGACTGGGAAGATGGGCTCCCTAAGGAGTGTAGGGCTCCAGCTATTGGGGTTGGGGGACTGGAAAGTTGCCCCTAGCATCTTGAAACAAGCCAGAAGCAAACTGGACTTCACTGCTGTGTGATACATTGGAAAAATCAAGAACACAAAAACATCAGAAGAGCCCTGCTGGATCAGACCAGTGAGGGTCCATCGAGTCCAGCATCCCGTCTCACACAGGGGCCAGCCAGTTCCTCTGGAGGGCCAACAACAGGGCACTGAGGCCAGGTCTTTCATAAGAACATCAGAAGAGCCCTGCTGGATCAGACCAGTGAGGGTCCATCGAGTCCAGCATCCCGTCTCACACAGGGGCCAGCCAGTTCCTCTGGAGGGCCAACAACAGGGCACTGAGGCCAGGTCTTTCATAAGAACATCAGAAGAGCCCTGCTGGATCGGACCAGTGAGGGCTCATCTGGTCCAGTATCCTGTCTGACATGCTGGGCAACCAGTTTCTCTGGATGGCCAACAACAGGGGATTGAGGGCAAGGCCTTCCTCTGATAAGAACATCAGAAGAGCTGTGCTGGATCAGGACAGTGCTCTATCTAGTCCAGCATCCTGTCTCACACAGTGGCCTACTAGTTCCTCTGGACAGCCAACAACAGGGCATAGAGGCCGAGACCTTCCCCTGAAATTGCCTCACTCTCTGTTAGGCTTACTAAGTGCTGGCAGGGGATCTGCGTGTCTTGGCAGGATCCCTGCCGTGGGGACGGTGACATGCATTGCACCTGCCGTCGCCAGGATGTGACGCTACGCGTCGCTCTGGCAATGGGGCTGTTTGGAGTGCCATTACCAGAGGGACGCATAGCGTCACATCCTGGTGACGGCGGGTGCAACTCGTGTCGCCGTCCCTCTCAGGAGCACAGTATCTCTGGCCAGATCACTGGGTCTTACACCCTGAGTTGCACTTGTATTGACTGACACGTTGTGATCTTGCACATTAGTGCAATATTGATATAGCTCTGGAATGATAGGTTCCAAGCAGTAGGCCCCTGAATCTCACCGCTGTTTGATTTGGGAGGAACATTTGACTTGGAAGTGGCAGGTGTGCTGAATCAGTGTGCCCGCCTCTTGGAAAGAAAACCCCTCCATCTGGAAGTGTCCTTAGCTGGAAAAAGCCTCACTAAACTGTTATTATGAGAATATGAATGGTTAGAGAAACCAAAGCCCGCGGCGGGACCCGCTCCTCCACCCCTGCGGCCCCTGGCC
>NW_015184088.1:0-1427 GCF_001447785.1 Gekko japonicus
ATCTCTACGTATCTACCACATTTGTATCATTCATTTAAAATATTTACATCTTGCCTTATTTTCTTGGAATGAAGGTAGCAAGCAAGTTGTGAATGAAATAACCATTCATCAAGAAGGGAGAGCAATATATTCAGGAGTTTAGACTGTAAGGAGGCTAAGCCATGATGTACACTTCATCCAGTCTAAACTATTATTTTTGCAAAGATGTAATTAGTTTTCTCCACAGTGGCTGCTCTGCAGTGGCTGCTTCTGGAGCAAAGTACGACATACCCTCTTCTTAACTGTGACTCCTGAGGACCAGAGTTGAGAGGGAGTGCCAGCTTCTCCTTTTCCCCCCTCCCAGACAGGACATGAAGCAGGGAAAGGCCACGAACCTATGCACAGTTCCATGGGAGTAAGCCCAGCTGAACTCCATGGAACCTGAGTCAAATGTACACAGGCTCAGTCTGTAAATCTCTCCTTTCTTGTGTGAGTGACAAGTTGGAGACATGGCAAAGAAGATGGGTAGAGACAAAAAGATGGGCAACCAGCCAAATCATTGGCTGCAGGCCTCCAGATATCCACACAAGATTTCAAGGTGGAACATAACTGGATTTACAACTTCTTCAGTGGGGTGAGGAAGAGTTCATATGCATGCTAAATTGTTTTATCAAAATCTGAGCCTCATTCTTTGTCTATTTCTACCATAATGTCCTTCAGTTTTTCTGCCTATGACATAATATAGCATGGTTAATTTGTGTTCAATGGCATACTGAGAAAGTCTTGCCTCATAGCATGATGATGGATAGATACATGGTATACATTAAACAAAATAAGTGCTTTGTGTATTTCAGAGATAGGTGAATTTTGTTTCTTGTTTTGTCATGGTCTCCTTTGTCTTCTCTTTCACTGTTGGTTTTCTAGATTTGTTTATGTTGGGGGCACATGTTGTATGGCTTTTCTAGGCATGTTATTTATGTGTATGTTTTATATATACAGAGAGAGAGAGAGAGAGAGAGATGTACGTGTGCACACAGTGTGCCCACCAGCTGCTGCAACTCACGCAAGGTACTCTTTTCCCTTGCCCTGGCCGTGTCAACTAACATCTGCAATGCATTTAACTTGTTGGCTGGTAACCTACACAGCTGCCCCACAGTGTCGATCTCTATCCCCAGGAAAGTCAGAATGGGAGTAGGGCCCCATTTGCTATATCATTATATTAAATAATTGAAAGGGCTTAGTTGAGATTTTTGTTAGTTAACATCTCCCCCATTTCCACCCTGGATTGATCCAACAGCTACTGCCAGAACTTGGTTGTCAGTTATCTGTTCTTGCTCCCTAAGGCCACCAAACTTACTCTGGGGAAATGCATGTCTGCAGATATTTCCAAAGATATATGCTTAGACTGCAGAAATATCAACAAATACCTACTTTGTATGAATGGGGTC
>NW_015184089.1:0-1412 GCF_001447785.1 Gekko japonicus
TAGCCAGTTTCCAGGTACTGTTCAGGCTCGGTACATAACACCAATGTTCTCAGCGTTGACAAGTCTTTTGTTGTGGACAAAGATACACCATGGAGCTGGGGGAGATTGCATTTAATCAGTTTTAATTCCAGCAACACTAACGTTGCCAGCTCTGGGTTGGGAAATATCTGGATATTTCAGGGGTGGAGACTAGGGAGGGCGGGGTCTGGGGAGGGGAGAACCTCAGCAGGGTATAATTCCATAGCAGCCATTTCCTCCAAGGGAACTCACCTTGGTCATCTGGAGATCAATTGTAACAGTGGGAGATCTCCAAGTGCCACCTGAAGGGTGGCAACCCTAAGCAACACCCTTTCTTTGCTTCTGGGACCCTCCATTGTTATGGCTGAACTCAGGTACCTTACCAAGACTCTCCACGTTTCCAGTCTCCTGGCACTTAAGCTCTAAAAAAGGCTGCCTATTAAAAGAACTATGTCCAAACTTTAAAGGAAGACCCTATAATCTAAGGGGTCTTGACTGGAGAACGGGGTGGGGTCCTCACATTTTCTTGACATGCTGTCTTTCTACATGTGAACAACCAAACAAAAGACACCACTATAGGAGGGCCCTCCAACACGCAATCCTGTATTTCCTAGAGCTGTGCACTGCAATTTAGGGTTCAGGTTTTCTACAGGGCATGCTGTTCAGTATGCTGGAATTTCAAGTGGGGTTGTTTTCGTTATTTGGGGGCAAATTTTTGGTTTCCCGGATTCCAGCAGCCAAAGAGCACGCCAATGTTGAAAACTTCATCCTGAAATTAGAAAGGAAACCACCACCCCAAAGGCAATTTATTATCATTTTTAAAGAAAACAGGGAAGGAAGCTGCTGGCCACTCCTTTGAGCTGCTGCAGCTGAAGAATTGCTGCTGGGCTGCTGGGCTAGTGCACGGACCCTCGCCTGCAAATTACAGCTGGCCAAGGGTTCATGGAGCCATCGTAAGTCTCTGGAAGCCTTTGAGAGGCTTTGGAAGCTTTTCTGAAGCTTTGGGAGCCTTTGTGAGTCTCCAGAGATTTGCAAAAGCTTCTATAGCCTTGCTGAGTTTTTTCGAACTGCTGGCAAGAGGCTATTGGAAGCCTGGCCACCAACCCCACCTGTCTTGCAAACAAAGAGGAAGGCTTCTAAGGGCCAACCCAGATGAAAGGTGTTGTGGTTAAGTGGTTGAGCGTCTGCTTGGCATCCAGAAGGTCCCAGGTTCAGTCCTCGGCATCCAGTTGAACCGATGAGTACATAAAGCTGCCTTGTACTGAATCATACCCTTGGGCCATCACGGTCAGTACTGTCTACTCAGACTGGCAGCTGTTCTCCAGGGACTCAGGATGAGGTCTTTCATGTCACCTACTACCTGGGCCTTTAAACTGGAGAGGCCAGGGATTGAA
>NW_015184090.1:0-1428 GCF_001447785.1 Gekko japonicus
TGTTACATAAATCTATTTAAACAACAACAACACTAACCTTGAGAAAACTGAGTAAGTGCATGTGGGAGAAGCAAACAGTACTGTAGGTCTACTTTTGCTTAGCCCGCCCCCCGCCATTAGAGAAAGATCTCTTGTACAGTTTGGCTTCTATATGATAGAGAAATATTATGTATTTAGGGAACAAGCCTAAGCAGGTCTACTCAAAAGTAAATCCCAGGTTATTCAGTGGGGTATGCTCCACTCCCAGCAAAGTGCCTTTAAGATGGCAGGTCAGTGTCGTGCCATGATATAATTATATTGAGGTCTACCTTGATTTCCTTCCAATCGGCACCCAATGCTAGTTTGAAGCCAGCACATCCATTTGTTTAATTAGCTGCTAACTCACACACACCTGAATGGGAATAAGCCCCACAGAACTCAGTGCACTCACTTGTGAGTGAATATGTTTACAACTCAGCAGTTAGATTTTAAACCTTTTAAAAGGTGAGAGCAGACTATCTGGGTTCAATTAAATTCAGCATGAAAGCCGAAACATAGTTCATAAAGACAGATCAAGATGGGTAGCCAATAGCCATGTTAGTCTGTCTGTAGCACTAGAAAGTGAGCAGTAGATATCTGAAAAGCTCATACCCAGCCACAAATTTTGTTAGTCTTTAAGGTGCTTCTGGACTCTTGATCTTTTCTACAGTTCATAAAGAGTGTAATGTGGTTGAACTTGACCCTGACTTCAGGGCTTACTGTCAGCTTTCAGCTGTGTCACCCCCTCTTTATGTTTTAACTCAGCAACTAAATTATGCTCCCAAGGCAACTGCTCCACGGTTGACTCCTGGGTCCTAGAGACCCACATATCTCACCTCTCCATGATCAATTAGCCTTGACTACTGCCCCCAGTCTTTCCCCTTATAATTTCATTGGGGGGGGGGGTGTAACAACAATCTGTGCTGTCAACATTATTTGCATATCTACATTTTCCTTATTTTAATATTCTGCAGAAATCAAAAATTTGCTTACTGTGTTATTATGGTTGGTCTTGACAACAATATTACATGGCTTCTGTTTGGGGATTTTACTATGGACCAACAATATGGGAATATCAGAATTTAGTCCAAGAAAAAGGGGGCACTTCAACTAGAGAACTGGGAAGCTACCACTAGGTAACGCTACTACAGTTTGGCTTACAGTTTGGAAAGTGCTGTCAAGTCACAGCTGATTTATGGTGATCCCAAAGGGTTTCCAAGGCAAAAGACAAACAGAGGAGCCCTGGACTTCCATGGTGGTCTCCCATCATCCAAGTACTAACTGTAACCCTTTCTAATGGGGGAGAGGGTGTTAAAATCAATAAACGACGGCACCCTTATGGGCTTGGCAAAGAAATGTGAAATTGCTTTGAAAGTATAGAAAAAAACATTCAAGGTGTTAAATGGTTTT
>NW_015184091.1:0-1395 GCF_001447785.1 Gekko japonicus
TGTAGTTAAGGCAAAGTGCCTTAGGCTTGCTATTTTGGTAATCTGTGGTAGTCTGTGTTATGCTCTGTACTGAAAAAAAATATTCTTATTTCTAAATGGTCTCTGATGTTGCTCACCATATAAGCTACCTTTGTAAGATGAAGTGTGCATCTCTGGAGTGAGTTGCTAATGTGTTCTGTCCCAGGTGCCTACTAAGGGTTTGAATCTCTCCCTTAGGAAAGGCAGGGACTAGTGTAAAGAGGTTCTGGTGGCACATTGTTCTGAAACCAGAGAAGGTATAGACCATCTCGTGGTTTGTTGTTTAATGTACTGAAAAAGTACAGGATTCCCTCCCATTCCTGGACTGGCTTGGGTGAGCAAATTCTGTACAGGGGGGGCTAGAGATAACCATGGCATCGAGGTGGCCTGGGGCCCAGAGACAGCAGCGGCAGAGAGCCCCACCTAGAGGGGTCCTGCAGCTGCCTCGGGAGCCTTGCTGGGCACCCCCTCACTCTTCTGCAGATGCCTGCTCTCTGCCTTGGGTGGGGGGAGGCCAGCTCAGGGCAGGCAAGCCAAGCAGGGGCAGATGAGAGGCTTGGTGGTCGGCAGTCCCTGGTGAAGGCGGCAGCATGATCCTTGGCTTGGCAAACTTGGTCCAGCCTTTCTGGGGGAATTCCCAGGTCCCACATGGGGTGAGGAAAGAAAGAGTAGTCTTCTGGGGGCAGCTGAAAGGCCAGAAGAAGCTGGTGTGGACAGGACCTCTCTTCTTCAGTGGCTCACCAGCCCAGATCCATGGCATGGAGGCATTCCACCCCAGGACTCCCCGTCTGCCACCGAGTGCAGGAGCACTCATCCACCAAAGCTTCCCTTGGGACAGCAGCAGGCACATCTTTATGGCGCCACAAGGTGCCTGCTTGTTTTGGGTGTGAGAGACTCTGATGGCAACCAATACTCCCTCGAAGCTGTGGCGTCTTGTGAGCAAAAATTCTACTTTGTGAGCTACTGGCTTTAAAGTGGTGAGCGAGCGATTGGGCTACTGCATCAATTAGTTTGCTCTGGAGCCATCCTTCGTGAGCGAAGACAAAAATGAGCGAGGCGGATGCTAAAAAACCGTGAGCTAGCTCACACCAACTCAGCTTAGAGGGAACACAGATGGCAATTCCCCTGGGTTTATTTCTGGTCAGACTCGTTGTGGGGAGGGTCATTGTCAGACTCATCAGGGGTTGGGGAAGAACTTAAATAAAATTTAGGCAATGTGTCATGGCAGAAAGGGAAGCTCACCTTCTCCTGATTAGATTACTGCCAATTATATTAGGAACCAGTCTAATTGAGTTCCCCTACTGCAGCACCCCTGCCCCACCTACCAGAAATGTCTGACTACGGCCTGGATGGACTGTTGGTCTGATCCCGCAGGGC
>NW_015184092.1:0-1491 GCF_001447785.1 Gekko japonicus
TTATCTGGCCCGTGTGACCGGGGCCATCAATATTATTTATTTGATTTTAAACCACCCTTCCCCAGAAAACCAAGCTCAGGGCGGTATACAACAAGATAACAAACACGACATCATTAAACAAATTAAAACAGATAAAAACACAACAGGATCCTACAATGCCATTAAAATTTTTCCTGATGGAGCCATCGGCCTCAGGGGGTGGCAGGGGGTGGGAGCGCCAGACAGATGGAACCATCGCTGTCCTCAACCAAATGCCTGGTGGAACATCTCTGCCTTACAGGCCCTGCGGAACTGTAACAGGTCCTGCAGGGCACGGATGTTATTTTGCAGAGAGTTCCACCAGGTTGGAGTCAGGGAGGAAAACGCCCTGGCTCTGGTAGAGGACAGTCAGATATCTCTCGGGCTGGTGACCACTAGATTTTGATCTAATGAGCGCAATGCTCTCCTGGGGTATTCCAAGAGAGACGTTCCCAAAGATAAGAACGTAAGAGAAGCCAGTGTTGGATCAGGCAAATGGCCCATCCAGTCCAACACTCTGTCACACAGTGGCCAAAAATACCAGGTGCCATCAGGAGGTATTTATATTTATTTATATTTGAATTTATATCCCGCCCTACCCCGAAGGCTCAGGCCGGCTCACAAGGGCACCATGTGCCAAGGTTAAAACAGTAATACATAATTAAAAACAATAAATTACAATAAAACACAATAAAAATTCACAAACAAATTGGGCCAAGATGGATAGCTCTTAACTTCCACAACTACTTTCTAAGGTCTTGTCATCTAAAACCATGCTCAGGCGCCTCGCTCCCCCGATGGGGGCCAGGCAGTCATGATGTTCAAACGCAGTGCATAGGGGACGAAGATGGAATAATGGTGGCGGCAGCTCCTACTCAAAGGCCTGGCGGAAGAGCTCCGTCTTGCAGGCCCTGCGGAACTGAGAGAGGTCCCGCAGGGCCCTGATCTCTTCCGGGAGCTCTTTCCACCAGGTAGGAGCCACCACCGAAAATGCCCTGGTCCTGGTCGCCGCAAATTTAATGTCTCTCGGGCCTGGAATTTCCAGGAAATGACACCCCCCCCCTGAGGTCCATCAGTAGGTCCATCAGTGAGGCCTTGAAGATCAACACCAGAACCTTGGACCTGATCTAGTACTGCACTTCACACTTTAATTAGGTCGTGCACCATCGCTGTCTTCATTACTCTGCCAACAGCATGAAGGGTGGAATAAGTCAGTCTACGAAACACAGCTCATTTTGGGGTTTGGAGTCATTGTCATGATTCCAGTGCATCGATTTCATAGAACTTCATTTCCACGGAAGTACGGTGAGGATTTTGAGTTTAGCAGTAAGCTATTTATAGAACCACGTACATTCGTTAGAGGGCTTCGGGGACGGTCCCAAGTTCGAATGGCTTCTCCGTTTTTCTGGTGTTTTCAAAAGAAAAGGCTCCAAATGTCAAAGCTCATGTGCTCTCTTGGAAGGTCCTGTATAG
>NW_015184093.1:0-1433 GCF_001447785.1 Gekko japonicus
CATATATAATAAAGCAGCCACCACCAGCCTGGAAGGAGGGTTAACTTGCTACAGCTCCGAGCCCAGGTAAGAGAGTGAAGAAGAAAGGTCCTATATAAGATGGAAGGGGAAAAAACCCAGAAGGCAGGCAAAGGCCAAAAGAGGCTCACCCTCGAATGCATGAGAGGGTGGGGCCAGCTGCCAAGTGCACCGTAATTCCCGTAACCCGCACAGAACATGGGGGCTGAGGGACCTTTACCTGCATAGCGTGCAGCTCAAAGCTTGGCGGGCGGAATGGGTGACGTATGCAATGGTCTGAGGAGGGATGTCTTTTGAATCATCCATCTCTTGGCTTGTGCGCTCCAGAAAGCTTTAGATCTGACACAGATCAAGTCAATGCCTAGAACTTGAATGAAGCTCTTCATGTTACTCCAGAGACTGTGGTTGAGTACTCCTTATCTAGGGGCTGACGCGCTCCGTCTCACTGCTCGGCATCCCTCTCTGTGTCCGTCCCCCCAGGTGTGTCCTGCTGCTCTCCTCGGGCTCCTGAGCAGACGGTGCGATGGCCACCAGCCTGGTGCATGTGAACGGGGCCGGGGCCGCCATCGAATCCGGCAGGACTATCGTGAACATCAACCTTTCCCATGAATCTTCGCTGGCCTACCTGGTCAAGGCCTTGGCTGCCGCAGGACTAAACTGGCCCCAGCAGAAGGCGCCTGCCCCCAAGACCCCGTGTACCGGGGAGCAGAAAGTGCTGGGGGTAAGGCCATGGGGGAGGGATGAGGGGAGGGACTCGTCACCCTCCTTGGGGAAGGGTACCCTCGGCTTCCTGTGCCGGGGCTCAGTCTGGGCCCGGAATGCCAGGCAGCCTCTGCACCATGTGAGAGGCGGGCAATTACATCTTGATCAGCTGCTGACGCTCAGCCTCTGGGCCTGAGGACAGGGCATTCTGTACATGATCAGAGGCCTCTCCTCTCTGGCCTTCAGGGCGGGTTCTCACTTGCAGAGTGGATTGACAGTCAGTGAGGGGAAAGAGAGGGGGAGAAGAAGAGATCCCCCGGCCTCTGTGGCTCCCCAGGGGCTGCCCCGTGAGCGCCCCCTCCCCTGGCACTGACCGGGTTGTCTTTTCCCTTGCAGGCGGTCCAGATCCTGCTTGGAGTCATGTGCCTGGGCCTCGGGGGGGTGATCTCTCTCTTGAATGACTACCTCCGAGTGATAGGATCAGGGGCTCCTTTCTGGATGGGGAGTCTGGTGAGTGCTGGGGGGGGCTCCAAAAGGGGCATCCAGGCCCTGGCAGGGTGGGGAGGGTCCCTGTGGCCTGAGCATCCAGGGGTCAGAGGCCCAGCTCCTTTCTCTCCCAGCTCAGGGGGCCCAGAGGGGAGGACCCTGCCTTGGGGCTCTGGAATGGCCCCCGTGGGGGCAGGGGTGTTGTAAAATTCTCAAAAGTGTTTAAT
>NW_015184094.1:0-1525 GCF_001447785.1 Gekko japonicus
TCAGCTGCCTGCTATCAAGAGACCCCCCCTAATCCAATGCCATCTATACCATGACATCTTTTTCAAGGCCACTGTTATGTCTTGCGAAAACATAAGGTGAAGCCTATTTAACATCGCTCATTATGCGGATTGTAAATACTGACCATTGGTATGCCTTCTGGAGGGAATGGTTTTGATTGGTGCTGTAATGTAATGTGATTGGACGTTATCTCTTGATTGTGATTGGTAATACTGTACATAGTGTGATTGGATACTGTAAATATTGGGGGTGTGGCTATCTCAGCCAGAATTGTATATGAGTTGCCGTTTTGTCTACTGAATTGTCTAGCTGGTCTAGTCCTTAGCAGGGCTAAGCCTTTTTGTTCTGTTCTCACTGTTCCTGAGCTGGAAATAAAGCGGAATCACTTGTTGTTCCTCCGCGTTAGTGTTATACTTAACAGCAGGGCTCTTTTTGTAGAAAAAGCCCAGCAGGAACTCAATAGCATAATAGGCCACACCCAACAGCAGAAACTCATTAGCCTATTAGGCCACACCCCTGAAATCACAGCTAATTAGCATATTAGGCCGCACCCCCATGTTACAAGAAGTGTGGTCATCCAGCCACACCCACCTTTTGCTTCTTATTCTGTTTACCTTGTTTGTTGTCAAAACCCAGGGCTTTTTTTTGTAGCAGGAACTCCTTTGCATGTTAGGCCACACACCCCTAATGTAGCCAATCCTGATGAGTTTCTGCTGTTGGGTGTGGCCTGTTATGCTAATGAGTTCCTGCTGGGCGTGGCCAACTCGGGAGCCAGCCGGAACTCCCTTCCTGTGCGTTCCTGCCCCAAAATAGCCCTGCTTAACAGCCACCAGCTGAAGAAGCATGCCCTCCTACAGGAATCCAATCAGAGTTCCTGGGATCACCTGATTCATTCCAACCAATAAGAGCTAGCCTGGAGGTATAAAGCTATTGCCTTCAGGCTGAACTTGTACTCGTTGATTCCGAAGATGTGGCAATGGACAATTTTTCCGGGGCCTACTTGGACGACAGCTTTCCAATGCTTTGAGGGCTTTCTCCCACAATGCTGATTTAAGTTTTGATGCCCTGTCCCCCCCCCCCGGGCCTTGGGGGGGAAATGTTGGCAGGCCTTACATGTGGGGATGTTGTGCCCTTCACCAAAACAAAAGAGATATAGGCCACATTCGTCGGTTTGGGTCCTCTTCACCCCACAACGGGTGCATTTTTCGAAAAGGGCTTTCTGAACCATGGTACAGACTCAGAAGCCAGAACGACCCCGGAGAACCGTTCCTCACCAGCGTGGAAGAATGGAGACTCCAAAAAGACGACCTCCTCCTTCGGTGGCAAAAGAGGAACGGAGGGTGGGGGCACTGCTGGGCAGGAGCAACAAACATTTCCACGAAACGCTTTCCAGACTCTTCGCTTCGCGAGTTTGGTGTCGTGGTGAAGAGCAGCAGACTCTAATCTAGAGAACTGAATTTGATTCCTCACTGCTCCGCATGCAGCCAGATGGGTGACCTTCGGTCA
>NW_015184095.1:0-1359 GCF_001447785.1 Gekko japonicus
AGACCCTAGAGATGAGCTGCCAGTTGAGACAGGAGATACTGGATTGGATAGACCAATAATCATGACAGGCTCTGGCAGCTTTGAGAATTGGTTTTCTTGATGAGCCATCCCTCATTTATCCACAACATCTGGTAAGGGAGGGGGAGGGAAATGTGTGTAGTTTCAGCTCTCATAGCTGAAAGGTTTTGATAGACCCTACTTTCCATGAAGCAGTCTCGAAACCCTACTGGGAACTATAAGAGTAGGGGATAGCAGTGGGTCCTTTTACTCAAATTTGCCCCATTCATTACTCCTAAATATTTCTAGTAGATGATTCCATCCCTCATGTGTATCAAACTTTTCAGGCCATTGATCTGTCTTGCTCAGTGGCAGCACATCTGAACCAAAATAGGCAGCTGAAGGTCTTCTCTAACTCCTGTTACCTGTTGAGGCCCTTGAATGGGTGATGCCAGGGATTGATCCTGGAATCTTCTGCTGTACTACTGAGCTTCCCCTGTTTCATCACCCTGAGCCCATCGGGGAGGGCGGGGCATAAATGTGGAAAATAAATAAATAAATAAATACTGCCCAATTTTTATTTCCAGAATGACTCGCAGGCCAAGACAGGAAAGGGTGATGGCTCAGTGACTGAGCACATGTTTTGTGTGCAGATGGTCCTGGAGCTCTGGTTAAAGGGTTGCGAGTTGCTATTGAGAAAGACTCAGGAGAACTGCTAGTACTTGGAGCAGCCCGTACCAGGCTAGATGGACTGTTGGTGGTGGGAAGTGCCATCAAGTTGTAGACAACTTAAGGCGACCCAGTGGGGTTTTCCAAGGCAAGAGATGAACAGATATGGTTTGTCATTGCCTGCCTCTGTGTAGCAACCCTGGACTTCCTTGGCGGTCTCCCATCCAAGTACTAACTAGGGGTGGCCCTTCTACAGCTTCCAAGATCTGACAAGATTGGGCTACCCTGGCCCATCCAGGTCAGGGCAGATGGACTGTAGTCTCACTCAATCTAGGACAGCTTCCGATGTATGTTCAGAGGTCCTTCCCAATACCCGTGAACTGAGATCCTTTCGCTGGAGACGGCGCAGACTTAAACCTGGAATCTTCTGCATGCGCAAGCATGTACCATTGAACCATGGCTTGTCTCCATGGACAGCTTTTCCTATAGCTGGGCTGTCTTAGATACAGGGCTTCTTGTTATATATAGACATGTCATGTGCAATGCTCCCTCTAAGCTGTGGAGTCTTGCGAGCAAAAATTAAACTTTGTGAGCTACTGGCATTAAAGTTGTGAGTGATCCAAGTTGGCTACTGCAGAAATTGGTGTTCTCTGGAGCCATCCTTCCTGAGTAAAAATGTGTGAGCTGGATGTT
>NW_015184096.1:0-1477 GCF_001447785.1 Gekko japonicus
CATTTCAGCCTGCATCTCCCCCACATCTAACCTTTTCTCTTTTACCCCTTTTCTGGTTTCCTCTCTTTGCACCTGGAGTGGGGACCAGCCCATGCGGGTGGACAAAACAACACAGACACACCGTGCTAAGAGGCATCACGACACAACTTTATTGATTACAGTTTCTTCAGGTTTCAATAGCAACAGTGAGTGACAAGTAAGAACACTGAGCTGAAAAACTCTGAGACTGATATTACTTTTGGGTTTTCTCTCTCTCTCTCTCTTTTTTTGCAGTAGAGAATCTGCCTCAAGATCTGTCTGGATCAGGGATGGGACAGGAATGAATGCCCGGTTTAATGCAGCCGGGGATCCGTTTTGTATCAATCATTGCAGGCCACCTTATTGCAACTTCCCTGTGCAAAAGGATGTGTGCCTCTGACCATGTGCGGAATGCCTTTTATTTGCCAGTGAGTAACCTCACATGTCTCTTGAGAAACCTGTATAAGGGTCAAGAAGCAACAGTGAGAACCAGATATGGAACAACTGATTGGTTTAGCATAGGAAAAGGAGTACGACAAGGATGTATATTGTCACCTTGCTTATTTAATATATATGCAGAGTACATCATGCGAAATGCAACGAACATGAAATTGAGCAAACTTCAGAGGATGGCAGAAAACAGGAGGGCCTGGCGAGATCTTGTCCATGAGGTCGCGAAGAGTCGGACTCAACTGTGCGACTGAACAACAACAAAACCCATATTCTCACTTCTCCCCAAATTCAAGATTAGGACCAAAGGACTGAAGATCGTAATGCTCAGGTAGATTTAGAACTTCTCCCAGCAGAGAGAGAGAGGTACTTTACTGTAGAGGCCAAAAGTCTGAGGGAATGTAATATCTATCAAGTTTTCAGCCCTGCTATCTACAGAAAATTAAGGTCCTAGGGATTATCTAAATCAGGGTCCCCCAACGTGGTGCCCATAAGTGCCATGTGTCTGTCAACACCTTTTCTGTGGGCCCCAAGATACTCCTCTACCCTCCCGCAAGTTTGAGTCCTACCCCACAATCTCATACCCTGTGACATCTCGCAAGAGAATGCTGATTGGTTAATGAAGTCAACAAAGGACACACGGTATGATGGAGACCAATCACCTTTTCCTGGACAGTTGAGGATGACAGTCTACTACAGCTAGATTCTGATGAAAGGAGCTTTGAGCTTTGACTCAAATCACAAGTTCTCTCAGAGCTGTTCTCTCAAGGGCAGTCCTCGAAAGAGCTTTCTCAGCCCCACCTACCTCACAGGGAGTCTGTTGTGGGGAAGGGAAGGGAAAGGAGATTGTAAGCCGCTCTGAGACTCTGAGTGAAGGGTGGGGTATAAATCCAACCTCTTCTTTTTCTTCTTCTTGAAGGCACATAGCCCCCCAAAATCGCATTGGTCTCTAAGTTGCTACTGGGCATGAATCTAGGCCTTTCTACTGCAGACCAAAACAGCTACCGTC
>NW_015184097.1:0-1402 GCF_001447785.1 Gekko japonicus
GAGCAAAGAATAAAAAAGTAAAGAAACATTCAAACTTGGACTCTGGAAGACTCTAGGTCCACAGGGCTCTTCTTTTAAACATATAGCACAGCTGTTTCCTGCAAGAAACATACTGTACATGGACAAAACACACACACGTGTCTGATCAATCTAGGATGTTCCGGTGTCTCCCGCAAGTACTGGATCTATATATGGAGAGTGGTGTAGTGGTTACAGTGTCTATAGACTAGGGCCTGGGAGACCCAGGTTTGAATCCCCACTCTGCCATGGAAGCTTGCCAGGTGGCCTTGGGCCAGGCACTCTCTCCCAGCCTAATACACCTCAGAGTGTTCTGAGGGTAAAATGGAGGAGGGGTGAATGATGTACACCACCCCAAGCTCCTTGGACGAAGGGCAGGATAAAAAATGTGCCAAAGAAATCCCTACCAGGGAAAAAGGAGGAGGGATTTTTGTTCCAAGAAAAACCATCAGGTCGTCTTCCTCGGCAGACTAGAACAAAAGTGAAGGCGTGCTGTGAAGCAAAAAGAAAAACATAAAACCACCAGAGAACAGGACAGGGCTGACTGCCTCATCTTCCGCGCCCCTTCGTGCCTCTGTCTCAACCCTGAAACACAGGAAGGTCCGGCAACGCTCTCTGCTTCAGCTCCTTACCCATTCAGACTGTCTGTACTAGGCTGGAGTTTGGCCAGAAAGGTGAGGACGGCGTAAAGGGAGGGGCAGAGGTGAAACGTCCCTCCCCGGGGCTCTCCTGATGCCACCGCAGCCAAGGAGAGCTCTTCAAGCAGGATGCCCTTCAGCTGAGGGTAGTGGCTGAAAATCGCCTCAGGGCTCACCCCGTCGTGGCCGTGGTTGTGGTCCCGACTCCGCTTCTGGCCCAGCAGGCGAACCGTTAAAGCACCTGAGAGAGGAACAAGCGGTGTGGGTGTGGGAGAGAGACACAGAGTCAGACGCAGCCCTTTCAAGGCCCTGGTCACATTTTTACCTTGCCTATTCTCCAAGGAGCTCATGTTGGCATACGAAGTTCTCCTTTCCTCATTTTATCTTCACAGCAAGCCGGGGCCTATCGTGAGGGAGCGGCAGGAAGGCCATTTAGCTCAGGCCTCTCATTTACCAGTTCTGACTTCTTTTGACATTATCTCCAAAAGTCGCAGAGATACACGGACAGTATTGAAAGAAGGAGACATTCATCATACAACTTTAAACTTGTGACTCCATTACCAGGCCACATCACCTGTAGTGCACACTACGAATTCATATACTCCTCTTTTTGTGGTGGCAGTGAAGCCAAGAGCCATGCCAGGCCTTGGCAGTGGAGGAGGAGGCTGGGAGCCATGCTGGGCCTGGCATGCCAAGTCCCTCCCCCCCATCGCCAAGGCCTCAAAAAAGGGAAGTGGCCCAGGCCT
>NW_015184098.1:0-1390 GCF_001447785.1 Gekko japonicus
AACCTGTGCCTGACATTTCCCCCAAAAGCTTTTCTGGCTTGAGCTTAGTTTGGTTGTGTTTGTAGTACAACAGTGGCACTGGTTCTGCTGGGTATTCATTCTGCTGGGCTTGCAAAATTGCCTCTCCCCCTTTAGTTTCTACTGAGAGATTATCTGGTTTGACCTTAATCAATTGGAGACAATGGAGGATGGGAACACCTTCATGGGGGGGGGGTAACTCAGACCTCATAAATCCAGTCATCACCAGTCTTAGAGGGCAGATAGAGAAGAGTCAGCTATAGATCTACTGCAAGTTTGGTGTCTCTAACTTGCACAGAATCCATTCTATACAATCCTTAACCCCCTGAGCATGTGCCTTTCATCTCCCCAGAAAGCACTTAACTGGGGGCACCTTCTTTTTGGGGGGGGCATAACTCAGACCCCATAAATCCAGTCCTAACCAAACTTGAGGGGCAGGTTAAAGAGAGACAGCTGGAGATCTCCTGAAAGCTGGGGGGCCCTACTGCATCAGGAACTTCACAAACCAAACCAGTTAGTCTAGCATCAAAAATGTTTTGATGGTCTGTGGTCCACGAACTGTGCACCTCGTAAACTGAATAAAACTATATTTTCCAGATTCATGCCCATTCCTAGGCACTGCCTACCTGATCTACATATTACAGGAAAGAGACAATCTGATCAGATCTCTCTCTTGTGGCTCAGAAGTTCATTTTGTGCCCTCTCATGAGCATGCAGAGTGAGTGTGTTTTTTCCCCCAGGCAGGTGACATTGTCAGCCTGCTCTGCTTACATCTGTTCCCCTAGAGCAGGGGTGTTGAAATCATTTGTTATGAGGGCTATATCTGACATAAATGAGACCTTGTTGGGCCAGGCCATGTGTGACATAAAATATAATGCCAGGTAGCAGGGATATTAACTTTATAATGGACACAAACACAAATATTTTTTTTTACTTAAAATAAAAACATTCTTTAAAAATTAGCACTCTAGCAATATTTTTTTAATTTAACAGTGTCTGAAAATTGACACTTGCTCTGAATTATTACATCAAAATGTCTGTTCTTTTGCAATCTTGAGTATGCTGTTCAAGTGTGTATCTGTAAGCTGCAAATCTACTTTTGATTTATTGACATTCACTACAGAAATCTCATGCTCTGAGCCTAGGACCCAGGAGAAAACATGAAATGGATGGGCATTGCAAGCATTTGTACATAAATTGATTCATGTGCTGGTCAAGAACATGTGAAGACACCATGACACAGACTGGCTATGTGTTTGTCTACAAAACTAGTCTTCCTCAGTGGTTAGTATCAGCCTACTATCTGGGAAGTCTAAGTTCAAAATTCCCAAAGGAAATATGCTAGGTCAACTTGGTCTGGACACCCACCCTC
>NW_015184099.1:0-1429 GCF_001447785.1 Gekko japonicus
ACCTGTACAGTGTCTGGATTCTCTTTAACGATCTCTAGTGTACACTGGTTCCGTCAACCAGCGGGAAAGGGACTGGAGTGGATTGGAGGTATCTGGAGTAAAGGAGACACTATGTACAACCCCAGTCTCCAAAGTCGACTAAGCATCACAAAAGACAACTCCAAAAGCCAGGCCTACCTGCAAATGAATGGCTTGAAGCCTGAAGACACTTCCACCTATTACTGTGCAAGATACACACTGCAACAAACCCTTTCAGAGGCAGGACAAAAACTGCCCTTCAGGCCTGTGTTTATATGCCAACAGTGGAAAGAGAGCTGCCTTCCATCCTGTTCATTTCCTCAGCCACTGGTGCATGAAGGCAAGGCATAAGGCATTCACTGTTAATGTTGTGTCCTTATTCTTTGATTAGTTATACTTTTCTAAAACATGGGACCTGAAAATGGGGCAGGAGTAAAAAAAAAATTATGCCACATCATCCCGCTAGCATAATTAAGGGAGCAACCATGCCCTTCAGGAATATTTCATTCACCAACAGTGGACCCAGATGTCATGATCCAGATATGATTCCCAACAAGCAGAACTTCAGTCTCTTTGCTCTGAGTGAATCACTGTGGCTCAGTTCCAAGTCTCTGGCTGTAGCTACAGTGGTAGGCTTTTTAAAAATAAAAAGGTGTTCTCAATCACAATTTCTTTGTGGCAGCCATGTCTGTTTGCCATGCAAGCCTGTATGGCCCCACTGAAGAGACAGATTAAAAAAAAATAGCTAGACATTCAGATTCCAAGGAAGTCATAATCTTACTGTTAGGTACGGCTCTGTTGGCTATTCTTTCTAAATGTGGGACCCTCTAAAATGGATGGATGATGAATGAATGGATAAAAACGCTCTAATAACTCCATGAATATCTTCAAGTTGATTAAGAAGTGGCATACTTCGCAGCTTTGATCAGTGGACTGACTCATCAAAGGACATTAGCCTTTCTCCCCAATTTATTGTTCCCATAATAATGTTAACTAATGCCTAATGTTAAGAAATGTATAGAAATTATGAACTACATAGCTTCAAAACCTGCTGCTTCAATTCACTTTAGGTTTCCATTGAGGTGTCCCAACCCTCAACTTGTCCAACTTTGGACTGTAGTCCACAGGGTGGACTAGCAAAGCAAGGCAAGGCAGAACATGAAAGAGCCAGGCATAGCAGGGTCAAGGTATCAACACAGAGACAGGTTTGGGGCAAGATCAGACTGGCTGGATAGGTGAGCAAGATGCTGAGAAGGTTGTTACAGCAAAAGCTGAATCCTCATCAAACATTCCAGCAAGGAGGTGTACTGTACATATTCCATCTCTCTGGAAGAGACTGTAGAAGAGAAAGATGCCTTGCTTCATTACAAAGTTATGCACTCCATTGCAGGTGGGATGCTTCCTTATATCT
>NW_015184100.1:0-938 GCF_001447785.1 Gekko japonicus
TCGTCATGGTGTGGCTGCCCCCTGCTGGCTGTTGCCGACGCTCCCCTCCGTTAACCCCAGAAACTGTACATCGGTCAATCTCAGCCTCTGGGAGCCGAGGAGAGGTCTTTATTAATTTAATTTAATGTATTTATTTATTTGGATTTATATCCCACCCTCCCAGAAGCGAACCAGTAGGAGCAGCCTCAGTAGACGGGTGTGCAGAGTGCGCTTTCCCGCCACTCTTACCCATCCCTGGGGTACTGGCTTTGGTACCGACTCGTCAGTATCCAGGGGATTCTCTTCTCTCTTGCACTCTCCCCGTCCCCAGCCAGTCCTAGTCCTTCCTCCTCGGCTGTCTCCCTGCTTCTGCTTTTATTACTCTCTCGGCTCCCGTGACCTCCCGTGTATCTGGGCCCCGCCCCCCTCTAAATGGAACCATGCTTATACACATCCGCTTGCCCTGCCCGGTGGCTACGGGGTGCAGTCCCGAGCGTGTCGGCATGGGCTGTGCTGCTCCTTCCAGCCACGTTGTTCGTTTCCAGCGCCTCTCGTTGTGGTCCCTCCTGGCTAGCCTCCATCCTGTTGCACCTCCGTCCTGGCTCTAGTCCGCTGCGGGGTTGACTTCGCCTCTCTGGCCCAGCACCCAAGGGACGTCCCTCTTCCTCTCCGCTATCTCCGTCTCTCTGGCAGCCAGCGTCCCCGGGGTGTCCACTCTGCTGCCTGGCTGCCGTGAGTCATGGGGTTGTGGGGGGTTTAGCGGCACACCCGCTGTCAGCTCTCGGCTGCCTCCCGTCCCCGTGGCATGGCCCTGGGCGAGCCTGCTCAGCTGTGTGGCTGTTGTCACCGTCCATCGCGGGGGTGTCAGAGGGGGGCGATAATGGGTCTGTTGCTGTCTCCCGGCTGCCTCTCGTCCCCAAGTCCTGACCATGGGCAGGACAGTGACATACTTCCAATTT
>NW_015184101.1:0-1494 GCF_001447785.1 Gekko japonicus
TGGGCCATTGGCCTGATCCAACATCTCTTCTGTTCTTACGTAAGCTAACATACAACCACCAGCTGATACTGCCCTATATGTCTAAGATCCAGGACTCCCAGTAAAATGGTCCCAATTCTGACCTTCACGCTCCCCCTCAGATTGCCAGGAACAGAACGAAGAGCAAACCACTTTCGTTTTCTTGATGCAGAACACTGAAACCTGGTGCTAGGCTCCCTGGTTGGCTTAAAATTTGGCAGGAAATGGGGGCAAGCACCTTCCATTAGGTCACATGGGAGTTTCACGGGCCAACCAATAGGAGTGGAAGGACTCATACACAGACCATCCTGGGCCCCAGTCACACAGGCTGGATATCGTGGGGGGGAGGTGTGGCTAATTGCCCCGGCGCAGTTTGATGCACGATTACGCGATCAGACGCACCGCTGGCACACCACGGGTCCTTCCCTCGGCACCGGTGGGTAAACGAGGGACCGGAGGGGAATGCTGCGCGCTGGCGCGATCACACCACGGGTGTCTGGAGGCAGCCCATGGCAAACGTTTACTAGTACCTTGGAGGTACTGTTTTTTAAGGCACATTGTCAGCGGTAAGCCACCGGTGTGCTCCACTTCCCAGATGCTGGGGTGTGATCGCACCCAGATAATCCACCCACCATCCGTGACTCTCCCGCGGCAACTTTGCCTTTTGACCGGGGCCCTGCTTAACTATTTGGTAACCACATTTGTCAGACTTTCAAATCTACAAGAGGTTATTATGTTAACCCTCCTCCACACTGCCCTCACCTGGATAGCCCGGGCTTGCCTGGTCTCGTCAGATCTCAGAAGCTAAGCAGGGTTGGCCCTGGTTAGTATTGGGAGGGGAGACCACCGAGGAAGTCCAGCGTTGCTACGCAGAGGCAGGCAAAGACCTTTGTTCGTCTCTTTCCTTGAAAACCCTGCGAGGGGGTTGCCATGGGTTGGCTGTGACTTGACGGCACCACACACACACACACAACATAGGGAAACGTTCTGCCGTTGCAGATTGACGACTTTCCCAGCATTAGGAGCGACTGTTCTTGCTCGAATGGCCCGTCAGTCCCTGCGTGGCAATCCCATTTCTTCCCACCACCACGCTCTCCATCACTTGAACGCCTGGCAGTTCATGGCTCACCAGGGACTCAAAATCACCTGAGACAGATGTCGGCCTTGAAGCAACCCAAACAAAATCGCTATCGCTATCGCTGCCGCTCCTGGCTTCCTACTTAAAAAAAAAAAAAAGATGTACCACAAACACATTTCAGGGCAGTATTTTAGGCTTCCGTAAGATTCCTTCTAGGAGCTGCGGTGGCTCAAGTGAAGACGCTGAACTGCAGGCTGTGGAAGGTCAGTAGTTCAGCGATTCGGTTTAGTCATGCCGGCCACATGACCACAGAAACGTCTTCGGACAGCGCTGGCTCTTTGGCTTTGAAACGGAGATGAGCACTGTCAGGCGTCATTTTGTAGAAAAAGAGCTAGGGG
>NW_015184102.1:0-1402 GCF_001447785.1 Gekko japonicus
CTGAAGTTAATCTGTTCACAATAAGTTACCAACATGAATATG
The DNA here is from genome assembly GCF_001447785.1 of Gekko japonicus. Taxonomy (NCBI): domain Eukaryota; kingdom Metazoa; phylum Chordata; class Lepidosauria; order Squamata; family Gekkonidae; genus Gekko; species Gekko japonicus. The sequence continues at coordinate 43 of NW_015184102.1, forward strand.
TCATGTAAGACATGCTTCCATTTTTAGACATAAAATTTCTTTCTCTTTTTACCATTGGAGTCAGATCATCTTTGTCATTTGTTTGAACAGCATTTTTTCCCTTAACCGGGAAATGTAGAGAATTGGGGATTCTACGAAAAAACCTTCTGTGCTTCCAAGGCAAATTATTATTATTTTTTGAACATTTAACCCAATAGTTTTAAGGTGGGGGAAAAGGAACCTCTTCCTGCCTTGGTGGAGGAGGCAGAGGGCACGTGGGTGATCCTGGGTGTGTGGTTGCAGGCCCCTTAGCTCTGCCTCTCTGCCCTTCCCAGGTTCTTCTTGGCACTCCCTGCGCTATTTCTACACAATGATCTGGGCGGCTGACCAGCGTGAGCCGGACTTCATCGCAGTGGCCTACCTTGATGACCAACTTGGCGGTCACTACAACAGCACCACAAGGAGGGCCGTGCCTCGTGTGCCCTGGGTAAAGAATGTGGAGAAGGACGACCCTCACTTCTTTGACTGGAACACCCGGAGAGCCAGCAATACTGAGCGGAGAATGAAGACAGAACTGATGAACTTGCGGAGTATCTACAATCAGAGCAGAGGTAAGGGGATGAAGCACATGGTCCACCCCAGAAGCCTCCTTCCCAAGGGCAGAACATGGGCAGAGGGGACTTCCCAGGCCAGAAACACCTCTTTTTTCCACTTTGCAGTCCACTTTGGTGATACTGCTGGATCAGGTCAAAGGTTCATCTAATCCCATCATTCTGCTTCACCCGTTGTCCAATCAGATTCCCCCAGGAAGCCCACAGGTAGGATGGGGGGGATTGGGGGGGGCACAGCCTCCTCCCCTTTGCGTCCAGAGGCCAGAGCAAGAGGCTGGAATGCCGCCTGCTCAGTTGTGGCACGTGGTCATGGCAAATTCTGCGAGAGAAGAACGTTCATTCTTCCCGGTGAATCCATCCCACACTCAAAAATCGAAACTCCTTTGCATGCGAGTTCCTTTCAGGACTGTTCAGGCATTGCCAGGTCTATAGTTATGGGGGGGGAGGCTTATCGGGGCATTTGCCCCAGAAAAAAAATGCTGCCCTTCCTCTCGGAATTCCCAGCTCCCACTCATTGTAAATGCAAGTCTAACTTTCTGGAGATATACGGGAAGATGTGCAAGTTGTTTTAGTCTTCCCAGGGGAAGCTGCAGGATGCTGGCACTGAGTCCGTTAACGTTTTCCTGACCCAGTTATTCTTATATTCCTGGGCTCCTCTGTTTAGAGGGAGATGGGCAGTCCTCTCTGAAGTGGAGCAGGTGAGGGAAAACCCCAAATTTTTTTTTAAAAAAACAAAGGTTCCCCCCCCCCATTTTTCCGTTGGGAAAACT
>NW_015184103.1:0-1394 GCF_001447785.1 Gekko japonicus
AGGTGAGGCGGGGTTTCTCCAGCAGTCTTTGGATGCCATAGCAAGGACCTCCCTGCCCCAGTGTAATGGCTGGAGTCGTGTCCCAGCCCTTGATCCAAGGGATGGATAGTCTCCTTGCACAGGAGCTTGGATCATTACTCTGGATGCTATATGACGCTACCCCATCACAACAGAGCGAGGATCAGACAGTTAACTTGAAAAATGTGACTTTATTTTAGACGTAACCTAATATTTATGCCTGTGTGTGAGTGTGTGTGGGGGGCGATCTGCTCTCCAGAAGGAAGCCTTTAATGTGTTGGTCTAGTGGAACGACAGCTATTTTCGAGAGAAGAAAACTGAAATATATGAAGAGTGACGGGGCTGTAAAATTCGCAAATGGCAAAATGAAGTCATCAAGGTGTAAAAAGATGTTAAGGCTTTGAGATTTGCAATTTTCCTATTGAAATGTCCTCATTGATTTGTTACAAATACTGTTAACCCTGTGTTTGGAAAATGGCGGGGACATTACCGCTTGTGTTCTCATTTGTAATAAAATAGATTAACTTGCTGTGAAATTTTAACTAGACGGAGACACAACAGTAGCTACCTAATGAACCACAGCTCATTGCTGTTAAGTAGCTTAATAGATGCATACTGATTACGGGGCTGAAAAATGGATCTGTTTACGTGCAAAGAACAAACTACTGGCATATATTAGGGCAAAAGATAGCCGCAATTGTTTTCTGTGCTGGGTCTTGGAAATAAAAGAGTTTCTGAGATGGTCTGCAGAATCTCATCACCGTGGCTTCATTTATTCCGACAGGTTAGCATATTTTGCTAGGAGGATCGGGCCACCTGGGAGCCCTACTGCTGCCTATACAGAGAACAGCATTTGGTGCGTGCCTGCTAACAGGTGATGCCTTACCTGTCACATTAGTGCCTAGGACTGAAGTGAGCCAGGTTTGAGCCCACGCTGCCATGGGAGTTTGTTTGTTGGGTGACCTCACCTAATGTACTTATTTTATTTTATTTTATTTTATTTTAGTAGACTTGTATCCCACCCTGGGTGGGTACCAATGTAAAGATCTGCAATTAGTGCAGATCTACAATTAAAACATATGATAACAATCCAATTGAAATCATGTGCACCACCAACGCACTAAAACAACAGTGCGCCTCAACTGATAATATTGTGGTCCCAGTCCAGCTTCCAGGATCTGCAGTCACTGGAGGGAAGGCCAGGTCAAAGTGGGTGCCCTCTGCCTCAACTAAAGATCCGGCAGAACTGCTCCGTCTTGCAGGCCCTGCAGAACTGTAACAGGTCCCAAAGGGCCCTGATTTCATAAGACAGCTCATTCTACCAGGCAGGCTACTTGAGGCAAATACGACATCCCTAGGGCCAGGGACTACCAGGA
>NW_015184104.1:0-1529 GCF_001447785.1 Gekko japonicus
AATGGGAGGGTTAAACCTGCTCTTCGGTAACTCCCGTCCACTTCAATGGGGCAAGAGTGCTTAAGGGAGCCAGCATGGCGTTGCAGTTAAAAGGCTCTAATCTGGAGAACTGTGTGTGATTCTCCGCTCCTCCACATTAAGCCTGCCGGATGACCTTGGGGCAGTCACAGTTCTCTCCAAACTCTCTTGTCCCCACCTACCTCCCAAGGTGCCTGTTGTGGAGAGAGGAAGGGAAGGTGATTGTAAGCCACTGGGACTCCTTGGGGGTAGAGAAAAGTGGCATGTAAAAACCAACTAGTCTTAACTTTGGCTGGATTGTGCCCTGACACTATAGCATCATGAGATTGCTACAGATCACACCATGGGTGTTCTCAGGCGGCATTTTGTAGAAAAAGAGGTGGAGGAGCTTATTAGCATAACTCATTAGCATAACTTATTTGCATGTGCTACGCCCCCTGACATCACCGGAAGTGTGTCAGAAGGCAACACCCACCGCTCAGGCTCCACTGGACTGTTTTGGATTGCTAGCTATTGGGGGGAGGGACGTGCAGATCTGTCCTCGCAGAGGAGGGAGAGCTTATACCTGAATAAAACTTGGTCTTAAAGGTGCCACTAGACTGTTTTGGGCCGGGGGGAGCTCTGCAACTTACCTGGCTGCTTCTTGCTCTGACTGAGGGCTGCTGGGAGCAGGGGGTGGGGCTTGTTTCATGTGCCCGCCCCCTGGGCTCTTTACTGCCGGAGCTCCGCTCCTGTGCGCTCCTGCAGGAAATGACCCCTGGGTGTTCTAGAACCATGCTTTAATAACACCCAGCATCCTCCCAGCTCAAGAGACCTAATCCTGATAGAGTTAGGGGTGCCAACTCTGGATTCGGACATTCCTAGAGATTTGGGGGTAAAGACTGGGGAAGGGAGGGTATGGGGAGGACCTCCGGAGAGGATTTTTCTCTACGGCACCATTTTCTCTGTGAGAGCTGATTTCTGTAGTAGAAGAAGAGACTGGATTCATACCCCGCCCTTCACTCGGAGTCTCAGAGCGGTTTACAATCTCCTTTCCCTTCCCCTCCCCACAACAGACACCCTGTGAGGTAGGGTGGGGCTGAGAGAGCTGAGAGAGAACTGTCCTTGAGAGAACAGCTCTGAAGGAACTACGGCTTGCCCACGGTCATCCAGCAGCTGCAAGGGGAAGAGTGGGGAATCAAACCCGGCCCTCCCAGATTAGAGTCCGCGCACTTCACCGCTACACCGAACTGGCTCTCTTGATGCTATATGGAGATCAGTTGTAATTGTAGAATATATCCAGGCCCCAGCTGGAAGGTGGCGACTTGATGTATGTCGTACATTTTTAATCTCCTCCTTTCTACCGAGAAGTTCAAACTCACTAACGTGATTCTTCCTTCCCAGTTTTATCCTCAAAACAACCCTGAACAATGGTGACATGTGTAGCTGCCTTCTGCTGAGTCAGACCATTGGTTTTCAGATGTTAAAATCACCCACACCAAGAGCCTTAAAAAAGGTAAAGGTTCCCTTGC
>NW_015184105.1:0-1422 GCF_001447785.1 Gekko japonicus
TAAGTCTGGAAGATGATCATGGCTACACACAGTTGCCATCCTTACATCCAGCCACAAAGGTTGTGCCTCTCCATGAGGTAAACAAAAGGGAGCACAGGCTTTAGCAAATGCAATGCAAGCCAGTGATTAGACAGGCAAAAAGTAGGCACACTGATGAACAAAAGCTATTGAGAAAGAAGCAGCATGGATTCTGTAAGGGAGGATCTCGTCTCACTAACCATTTAGAGTTCTTTGAGGGGGTGAACAAGCACGTGGACAAGGGTGACACAATAGAGGTTGTTTACCTAGACTTCCAGAAAGCTTTTGATAAAGTTCCTCATCAAAGGCTCCTAAGTAAACTCAGCAGTCATGGAATAAGAGAACAGGTCCTCTTAGGGATTAAAAACTGGTTAATTAACAGGAAACAGAGAATGAGTATAAATGGGCAGTTTTCACAGTGGAAAGTGGTAAGTAATAGGGTACCGCAGGGCTCTATACTAGGTCTGGTGCTTTTTAGCTTGTTCATTAATGATTTGGAGTTGGGAGTAAGCAATGAAGTGGCTATGTTTGCAGATGAAACTAAGTTGTTCAGGGTGGTGAAAACCAAAGAGAACTGTGAGGTGGTCCAGAGGGATCTGTTGAGGCTGGAGTGGGTGTCAGTGTGGCAAATAAAGTTCAATGTGGCCAAGTGCAAAGTAACCCACATTGGAGCAAAAAACCCCAACAAAAAATACACGCTGATGGGGTCCAAACTGGTGGTAACTGACCAGGAGAGAGATCTTGGAGTCATGGTAGATAACTCACTGAAAATGTCGACTCAGTGTGTGACTGCAATAAAAAAGGCAAATGCTATGCTGGGGATTATTAGGAAGAGAACTGAAAACAAATCAGTCAGTGTCATAATGCCCCTGTATAAATCTATAGCGCAGCCTCATTTGGAATACTGTGTACAGTTCTGGTCACCACACCTCAAAAAGGATATTATAGCACTGGAAAAGGTGCAGAAAAAGGGCAACTAAAATTATTAAGGGGATGGAACACTTTCCCTATGAAGAAAAATTAAAGAGGTTAAGGCTCTTTAGTTTGGAGAAATGATGGCTGAGGGGTCACATGATAGAGGTTTACACAATTATGCATGGGATAGAGAAAATAGAGAAAGAAATGCTTTTCTTCCTTTCTCACAATACAAGAACTCATGGGCACTTGATGAAATTGCTAAGCAGTAGGTTTAGAATAGATAAAAGGAACTACTTGCCACAGGAAGTGGTGGCAGCTACAAGCATAGACAGCTTCAAGAGGGGATTGGATAAACATATGGAGCAGAGGCCCATCAATGGCTATTAGCCACAAGCTATAGATGGAACACTATATTTCTGTGGCAGTGATGTTCTGTATTCTTGGTGTTTGAGAGGCTACAGTGGGAAGGCTTCTGGAGTTCTAGCC
>NW_015184106.1:0-1597 GCF_001447785.1 Gekko japonicus
AACTAGGTGTTTATGTACTACCCTATGCCAGTCCTAGGCCTCACCTCTCTTCACTCATCATGTGTTCTGTTTTTGCCATACTGAGCACTATTTCCCTTGCAAGAGGAAACTGAGGAAAAGTAGGAATTGAGCAGCCCTGCCCTCTCTTCATCACCTGTTACAATTTCACAAACAAAGTTAAGCACAACCATTGGTGCTAACTTCCTCCTTGTCATCCCTGAGAAGACTGGACATTCTCTCAGCCTCTGAAGTGATCAGCTGGACACTTTGCAGCTTCCACTGATTCTCTTCCATTGGTTCCATTTGTGAGGTAACATGATGTGTTTTGTAAGCTTTTATGGAGTTATTTTAGGAGCTGCGGTGGCTCAAGTGGTTAAGATGCTGAACTGCAGGCTGTGGAAGGTCAGTAGTTCAGCAGTTCAAGACCCAAGTTGCCACATGACAGAGTGAGCTCCCATCTCTAGTTCCAGCTCCTGCCAACCTAGCAGTTTGAAAGCAAGAAATTGCAAGTAGATAAATAGGTACCACTTTGGTGGGAAGGTAACAGCGTTCCGTGTGCCTTGGTGTTTAGTCATGCCGGCCACATGACCACGGAAACGTCTTCGGACAGCACTGGCTCCTTGGCTTGGAAACGGAGATCAGCACCGCAACCCTAGAGTCGGATTCGACTGGCTTTCGAGCAAGGGAACATTTACCTTTACTTTATCTATGGAGTTATTTGCTGTTGGTAGTGTAGTGTTCTGTTGTGCTTTATACCGCCCTGAGCCTGTTCGCAGGGAGGGTGAGATATAAATGGAATAAATAAATAAATAAATAAATATACCCTACCCTGGTATGTGTGTGGTTGGACTTGCTCTCATTAGAGTTCTAAAACATGAACCTCCAGCACTGAGGTCTATTCAGCAGAGTTAAGTGCAACCAGGGCTGAAAATTCCTCTTTCTCTTTCATAATTATCTCCATTCAGGGCCAGCCCAGATCAAAATGGTACCTAAAATGAGTACAGACACTCTTCTGCTGCAATGGATTCTGACGTCACAACTCAATGTCCCTGACCCAGTCGAGAAGCATCTGTCATGGAAATCACACTGTTTTTGAACTTCCTGCTCCACTCATGCACTTACTGCAGTGACAGACATATACCACCATATTACAACTTCATTCGCTGATGAATTGCAATTGGTTCCACACCTTCACTACTAAAAAAAAAATGGATGACAGAACGCTGCTCCTCTTTGGTGCAGCCATCTTTATGCACTGCTACTTCAATGGTTTGTTGCTTGTCTGCACTCTGCTGCCACCTGTAGGGCATTCCTTAAGGCATTGGTAAAAATACTGCCAACTTACAGACAATGGCACGGTGTTTCTTAATTTCATTTGACTCACCCTCGTAACATAATAATTTATCACCCTCCCTCTCATGAGCAATAGTTGTTCATTGATTTCATAGATTTTCTCATGGATGTAAAAAAAAAACACCATGCTGTCCAGACAAGTGTTGCTAACTTCACTAGTGAAAATGACTCATTTGCATTTTTTGTTTTAGTTATTGGGTGGATAGCTCATGACTGGTGCCCTCCAGTCCAGTGGCTGCACCTA
>NW_015184107.1:0-1402 GCF_001447785.1 Gekko japonicus
AAAAGTACTTGGGAAAAGTTTTCTTATGGGAATAAAAACACAGGGAAACGATTAAAAATACTGTGGGGGGGGGAAAGAAAAGTTTGGCTTCTCAAATTTTGCTTTATTTGCTTACGGTAGCTATTACTCAGCTGTTTTTCCAGCCAAATTCTATTGTTGAAATCTTTCATTTCTCAGATTTGTCAGGTACATATTCTTAGCCATTTGAAATGCAAGTTCAAAACTCTGAAAAGCACCATGTGTATTGACGTCATTGGATGGATGGATGGATGGATGGATGGATGGATGGATGGATGGAAGAAAGTTGCATCACTCAAGAACAGAGACGGTGACAGAGGCATACCTTAAGGGGAAAAATTATTAAATGCCTTATGGTGAAAAGGTTGCCGGACTAACTAGTATGAATAGCCACAGTCCAGGGTAAATTTACAATTCTGGGGCAAAGGGATTGAACAAGTGATAGCAATACACCAAAAACACATGTCTTGACCTCTTTCAGTCAGATTTTAGGCCAAATACAACTTTGCTTGTTCTGGTGGGTGATTGCCAATTACATTTTATTACTGGCTTTATTAGACCTATCAGTGGCCTTCAGCACCATGGACCACTTCTTTTTTACTACATCATTTGGAGAGATATTGTGGGTTATTAGTAGCATGGTACTTCATGGCTTTGGCCTTTTCTTCCCAATAAGACAGTAAACAGTTCCATCAAAGAGACAGAATCGGTTGCCTGGCCCCTAAATTAAGGCTTCACAAGGTATTCTGTCATCTGTTTTTGATTTATACTTACATCTGATCATCAAATAAGATTATCCAGCATTTTGGGGTTAGATGTTATCAATATGCTATAATATTCAATAGATGAATATGCTTAACAGGTGCAGAAGAAGTACTTGAAGGAAGGAGTAGTGACTTATTTTATAGAGAGAATTGTTAGAGTTCTTCTCTATAGCACTTTCACAGTCATTTGCATGGGATTTATGTACATCTTTGCACAAGACTCTAAAATATACAAAATATCTGCTCTCTTAATGTAACCTTTTTCCTAGAAATAATATTGATATAAAACTTTGGGTAGCTCTTTTTCTTAAATTTGCTCTTGTAGGATAAAATCAGAACTCAAGTAACAGCAGAGTTGGGTGGTGGGGGCACAAATCACACCACATACTGAACAGGGTGATGTATCAGAGACTGGATGAATGGATCTCAGGCTATGACGAATACAGTCACTGTGAGATGCAGTTTCAGATAACATAGTAACCTATCAGCCCATCTTGAAAGCACATAATTAGATGCCTTTTGCCTCCATAAGTGCAATGGACAGAGATAACCATGGATGAGCAAAGTCATCATGCAAAGTGCACACATTGTGAGTCACACTGAAGATGACATCCAGGGTC
>NW_015184108.1:0-1391 GCF_001447785.1 Gekko japonicus
AATTGAAAGAATAAATAAATAAAAATAAAATGCATGGAGACACATCTGAAGGACTGGCCTCTCTCCATATGTGCCCTGAAGAGCCTTTCGCTCACTAGATCAACACATACTGGTAACCCCTGGCCCAAAAGATGTCCACCTAGGCTTGACCAGGGCCAGGGCTTTCTCTGACCTGGCTCCGGCCGGGTGGAATCAGTTCCCATTGGAGATCAGGGCCTTGTGAGACCTTTTATTGTTCCACAGGGCCTGTAAAATGGAGCTGTTCTGCCAGACCTTTGGGTGAGGCGGAGGGCGTCCATCTTGGTTCGCCTCCCTGCTCTAGTTCCAAATCTACCGTACCCATTGATTCCACCTACGTGGCCCTAACGGGTTTTTTTTTAATGTAATTGCTGCTACCTCTTGAATTTTACTGTTGTAATGATTTTAATATAATGTAATTTTATTGTAATGAGTCTCCGACTCTGTTTTGTTGTGATCCGCCCTGAGCAAACCAAGCTCTCCCCTGAACACCCACGTTTTGGCTCTTCAACACAATCTTGAATGCTACAGACGTGGTATCCTTGACCGTGTGTACAGAGCATCTGCATTTATCTGCTCTCTTTAGAACTTTGCGTGTACAGAGGAGTACCTCTGTGGTCAACATTACCAAAACCTCAAAGTGTTTTTAAAACCACTCTTCTTATAGCAGAATTAAATCTCTGTCTGAGATTTCTAGGTGTTGTATCGCCCAGCCTGTGCCCGGAAGAGGATCGCGTTCTTCTTTTAAGCCTTTCCTTCATAACTAGGAGAGCAATCAACTGAGGTGGAATAAGATCCTACCAACAACAGGCTGTGAACCAGATTCTGTCATTTGGGGCCACTCAGAGCTAATTCAGACATCCAGAAATAGCCCAGTCTCGTCAGATCTCGGAAGCTAAGCAGGGCTGACCCTGTCAAGTACTTGGTAGGGCGACCTCAAAGGAATACCAGGGCTGGGAAGCAGAGAAAGGCAAAATATCAAGCTGCCTGTCTGAAATGTCCTAGCCCCATTAGGGGTCGCCAGAAGTCACCATGGCTTCCAGGCACACAAGCGCACACACGCATACCAAAAAAATGAAGAAAAGAAATAGTCCTTGTTGTGGTTCTTCCTGGAAACTTTCCTCAGGGAGATTTGTGAGGAGAATTCGCTATCTCATTTCAGGAAAGGCTGACAGATTGCCAGTCTTCCAGCCAGACGTTCAATAAGTAAGCTTTGAAATCATAAAGAGCAGAGATTTTAAAGCAAACAAACAAAATAGTGAGTTAAGTAAGATTCAGATGAGCCATTGTAATTTTCGAATAGCATCATTGATTCTAGGGGTTTTGTTCTAGTTCAGTTTTACAGTGTTGCAACCAATGCTCCCTCTAAGCTG
>NW_015184109.1:0-871 GCF_001447785.1 Gekko japonicus
CCTGTCTCTGTCATTGCTAGAAAAACAGCCGACAGCCTTGGCCTGTTTCATTGAACCGCACCCCATGATTCTTTGTAAACCCTGTTCCAAGCAAATTTCTTTCTTGGTCCCATTCCCAGGAAATTTGCACAGGTGTGAGACAATAACCAGCAATAAACTGCAGCTGGAAGGCCATTTGACGAATGACAGACTTCAATCCAAAGACAAACTAACTTCCTGAGCAACAGGATTTCACATACCCCATTTCCCCCTTAGAGATAACTTTGAAGTTATCTCCCTGATAGCTTCAAAGAACAATTTAGCCCCAATGGTGGGAAAACCAGGAAAACAATAGCACCATCCAGTAAATAAGAGTGTGAACTTTTGTTGTAAGGAAGCAATTTATAGTTAAACAATTTCAACTTCTAAATGTTAATTTACAACTGTAATATGATTATCAAGCAACTCCTTTGATCATTTGGTATAAATATTGGTAAAATCCAACAGATCTGCGCTGGCTCTTGGTAGGAGTCAGCCCGAGAGGCCTCTCGTTCTTTGCATGCTTTGGGGTGGGATAGGACTTGGCTTGCATGTTTACCTTACTGTGTATTTACTATCAATGTTTAGGAGATAGAATTCTACTGTGTTGGCAAGCTGGCATAGCGTCTTGCTGGTCACCTTGCCAGGTAAATCTCTGAATATTTTTCTATAATAAAGAAGAGACCTTTGAGTGTCTCTGCCAGCGCTGAGCGGTTTCCAAGCTTACACCTCTGCCTTTGGTAAGGAGGCAACACTCAGGGGACACACGAACCGAGGGGAGAGTGTGGGTGACACGGGTAAACAAGTGCGAGCTTGTCACCAGGTTGCCAACTGTGGCTTGGGAAATTTCTGG
>NW_015184110.1:0-1380 GCF_001447785.1 Gekko japonicus
TTCTGAAAAAGAAACAGATTCTAACTAATTGAATTCCATATTCAATTTTTGACTCCTTACATCTATGTACAGATCTGACATAAGCCCCCTGCGCTGTAAGCAAAGCAATCATGGACGCAGAGCACCCCCAAACAGCATTAGGGGGACATTAGAGGCAATGAAAACATTTAGATATTTTTCATTCCTTCTACTATCCCATTGGGATGCTTGCATTCAGTGCTACATAAGGGGTGGGGGGGAACAAAGCCCTTTTGGAAGCTATACTTGCAGGCACATATGTCTGTGATACAAGTGAATTGTGTCCATATCGTTTATCAGCCTAAACTACATACTTACTTCATCTGTTTCACAATAGTACTTTTCCCAGATTCTCCAGCCCCTATAAAACAAACATAAGCAAATCAGTATTACCCTGATTAAAGACAAATGAAATTCCCACACCAGACAACTGAGAACACATGATTTCAATGAACAATCTCAAAAGTGAATTTTCCCTCCACATTAATCAACTGTTCTGGAGCATTCAAGCAGGAGTACATCACAGAATTCTAATTTCTATGTTTCTCATTCATGGCTGCAAGACATCTTTCAACAACTTAAGCCCAATTATATATTCCGATACCCAAGGTAACAATTTACTTGGTACTACGTATACAGAAAACTAGGACATTAAGATGTCTACATGAGACTACCAATCACCTTCCAAGCAGAACTCATCATATCCCCAGCAGCAATACTCAATTTCTCTACTCAAAGCAAGAGTTGTTATGCATATAAATACCAAATAGTACAGCATACAGTTGTATTAATACTTAAATACTACACACTTTACAGTGGTTTATATATATAAAAGCCCTAACGAGTTGGCACTTTCCAGCTCTCCCACTGGCTGTGCTGTGCACTCCATCAGCCATTGGGCCCATCAACCACCACTCAAGAGTACTCGCGTGCCATTGGCTGGGTGCTGGGACCGCTCCTCTCCCCCGCACACTGCCAGCCTGGACACTCTTCCTGACAGAATGAACTGCCAAAATGGCTGTCTCTCCCGATGAAGACACTTCACCTGCTTGGTTCCTTTGGGGCAAACTTTTCCCTCAGTGGCTGTTGCTAGGCAACCAAGCTTGGTTCTGTCAATAAAAAGACAAAGGCAGGAGGCCCATTCCAGGTCTACTTTGGCCTTGGTGGGAAACTCATTGGGGCCGGTCCTGACTAGGGTTCTTAGCTCCAGGTTGGGAAATTCCTGGAGATTTTGTGGTGCAGTCTATGGAGGCCAGAATTTGGGGAGGGGAGAGGCCTCAGCTGAATAGAATGCCATAGAGTCCACCCTCCAAAGCAGTTGTTTTTTCCTGAAGAACCATTGCTGCCAATCTCCAGGAGAGG
>NW_015184111.1:0-1383 GCF_001447785.1 Gekko japonicus
TTGAATGTATTAGTATCACTTTTGTAATTCCCTTTCTTTTCACACAGACCCATCTACCACCTCCAGCTAGGTGGTAAGCCCACCTCCCCCAAGCCCAGTGGACACTTGGCTAGAGCCATTGCCCAGTTACAGGTGGGGAGACGCATCTCAGTCATTTGGTTTGGTTGGACAAATTGATCAGAGACCAAAGCACAGAGGACACAAATGTCCCTGCATGCAACTCGCATTAGCATACAGGAGCATTATTTTTTTATAGTGACAAGTACATGGAAGGGGGAAAGTCCCTGGTTCAGGGGTCAGAAGGAGGCCAGAGATGGGTGGACATCTATGGAGGGGTGAAGAAGGAGGGCGTGGAGTTCACAGTTAAGCCAAGTCCAGGTAGATTTAAGGTTTGAAAGAAAGCCTGAAGAGGAGCCCGGGGATCTCCCAGAATTGCGGCTGATCTCCAGACTGTGACCATTAGCAATTTGTGTGTGCCTGTGCAAAGTCGGCTGCAACTCCACCACATGTTGCACAAGCCTGCAATTTGAATGGGAGAGGAGTCCTCTGGCAAAGTCTCTGAAGAATTTTTTGGCTGCAGTCACACACTAAATAATCTACTTTCAATCCACTTTCAATGCACTTTCAAACTAGAATTTTATTGTGTGAACTGGCAAAATCCAGTTGGAAAGTGCACTGAAAGTGGATTGAAAGTGGGTGATTTAGTGTGTGGCCTTTTAGTCTTTGCCATTAAACTGGGAAAAAAGAGATATTTTCACCGATGCTCTAGCACTGCTGCATAGTAATGCTGATTTCCCGCCTTTTCTTGCAAATGTGCATGGTTTTCTCTTTGTGGTTCTCTAACTTGATCCTGCACACTGGTCATATTTGATCCTGCACACTAGTTATTATCTTAACAGTTTTAAAAAGCCTGTGTGGATTGCATTCTGTCCTTCGAATGGATCAATTCCAAGCAATTCTTAAATTTGGTGGTTTCCAAAAGGTCCATGTGGCTCAGCTGCCATTTTAATGTTAGCCTTCCAGAGACTACCCAAATGGTCCCGTCCCCCAGCATTAAAGCAATAAAGAGAAAAATGTTTTCAAAACTTTAGGCTTCCCATCCCAGTGTGTCTCTCTCTCTTTACAGCTCATGTCAGTTTCCTTCTGCACTGATGATCCCCCCTTTTTTTTATTTGAATGCAGCACTGAAATCCTCTTTCTTTCTTTCTTTTTTTGTACTGAGGCCATTTGCCTTCTCTCTGATCTGTCTTTCAAGTCAATACCAGTAGGGAACTCAACGTCACACACCTCCTTTTACACTTTTCCCCGTCATTTTAATTTTTTTTTAATTTAGCAGTTTAAGACTGCTGAGAGTCTCATATCACTAGACTCGTGCTGCTTGTA
>NW_015184112.1:0-1403 GCF_001447785.1 Gekko japonicus
CTGTCAAGCATCTGGTCGTTAATCCAAAGCACGATCCTGCAACCAGTATTGCTCTCTTCATTTCCTCCTTTGTCTTTCCCATTTCTGAGAGGGGTCACTCCTAGCCAAGCCATTACCAGCAATTGCTCAATACTTAATCCCTTTCTCTTGACCCATTAAAAGTTAAGTTTCTTAATATTTCCTGGGGACCAGGTGACCAGAAAGGTGCAAGCCTCAGGTCACAAATCAAGTATAAAAAGAGAGCATCTAGCCACTGCTCTCTCACTTTTACCTTCCTAATCCCACCCTCTCTTGCTGGTTCCATTCTTAGCAGTGTTTGGAACCTCCCACATGTGTTGCTGGTCAACTCATGACCAATGATCCCTTTAAGCTGTGGAGTCCTGCGAGCAAAAATTCTACTTGGTGAGTTACTGGCATTAGAGTCGTGAGCCAGCGATTTGGCTGCTGCGTACATTAGTTTGCTCTGGAGCCGTCCTCCCTGAGCTAAGACAAAAGTCTGTGAGCCGGAGGCTAACAAACTGTGAGCTAGCTCACACTAACTCAGCTTAGAGGGAACAGTGCTCACAACCCCCTTCCCATATTTCTACCCCTTTTTTGCTGCAGAGTTGACTCATCTCGTAACGCATCACAGCTGGAAGACTTGATGGCTTGCTTCTGGCATAATCGGGCATATCCTTTTGTTTAGGCTGAAGAAGAGTATGTTCTTCACCTGGTGATGTTAATATGCGAGGGTGGGTGGGGGAAATGCCTGTGTAATGGAGAAGGGAGCTCTTCATGGAGGCTGTACAGGAACCTCTTGGCTTATTTGCAGAGCATGGCACCCCTTTAGGCTTTGCTGCTGGTTCTGTGCACTTAAGACTCAGGGCTGCTTGTCTGCCTTCTGGAGCTGGCGTAGCTGCAAAGGTGCAGGAGCGAGAGGCATCCTGTAGTCTATGTGTCCACATCTGGCTTGGCATGCTGCTTAAGCACAAGGTTACATGCTTTCAGTCCAGTATAAAGGCACTGCTTCGTGGCTACAATTCTGTCCATGGCCCTGACACGCTTATATCATAGTTCAGCTTTGCAGTCATATTTAAGAGTCTTTAAAAATGCCTTACGAAGCAGCTGCTTGGCAACAAGACAAACATGGTTACCTATATTGACAAAACATATTTCAACATAAATTTTCATGACTCTCAAAAGTTTATACTGGAATAAATTTTGTTAGACTTAATGGTGCCTCTGGAATTCCATTTTATTTCCCCATAACATATTCCCCATCAATACCAGTTACTAAAAGTGTGCTCACAGCTTTTGACAGAACAATTAATGTTGGCTCTTACTGAACCCACCTTCTAGTTTCTTTGGTGGCTCTATAACTTTATAAAAGCTACCAGCCTGATACCCATGCTTTGCTACGGTAT
>NW_015184113.1:0-1418 GCF_001447785.1 Gekko japonicus
GCCTCATTGCTGAGATGCTTGCTCTATAAGGGCACCCCTTCTCCTCAGTTGAAGATGTTGGTTTTCGCTGGCTGCTCCAGGATGCCTATCCCTGGTACATGCCCCCTGCTTGCATCACGCTGAGCAGGACCGTGATGCCCTCATTCTACAGGGCTGCCAGGGACAACGTGGAGGCACAATTGTCCCATGCTTGTGGGAGAGCTGTGCACTTCACATCCAACATCTGGACCTCCTGTCAGGCGAACGATTCGTACCTTTCATTGACTGCACACCGGTGACAACCAAGCGACATATTGGGTGGGGGAAAGGAAACTAGTATCAGGCAGGGTCAGGACCGCCGGGCCGGCTACTGCCAGGTTCTGCTCCATATCAAGAAACTTGATGGGTCGCAAACGGTGGACAACATCAAGGCCACCATCGAGAGAGACTGAGGTGGGTAGCCAGGGACGTCACCAGGGGCTTCATGGTGACCGATGGTGGTTTGAACATTAGAGGGGCAACAAAGTGACTGGGCCTAACGCACACACCTTCTCCACCTCGTACTCAAGGATCCTTTGGGGTTGGGTTCTGCAGAGAATCCCAATCTGGACGCTGCTACTCGTGAGTTCTAGCATCTCCTCCAGAAAAGCTGGTACGTCGTGAGTCACTTCTCTCGCAGTACAAAGGACATCTATCTGCTGCACGTGAAGCAGGTGCTGACAGGTGTGCCTGAGCACCACCTGCTTGGTGACATCTCCACTCGCTGGAATTCCACCTGTGTCATGCTTGAACACTTGGTGGAGCACGAGAGCCCCCTGACTGCCCTGATCTCTGAGAGCAGGGTCATTCGGGAAGAGAGACGGCTCAACCGGGAGGACTGGTTGATCATCTCTCAGACTGTGGAAGTCCTTAAGCCCTTTATGAGCTACACAGAGATGCTCACGTCTGACATGGCAAGTTTGGCTCTGGTCATTCCCATGGTCCACATGGCCCGTAAGGACTTGGCCTCATTTCTGGAGCCAGCTGCAGGACGTGCAGACATCGTTCCAGCATTGTGCGCACTGGTGAGAAGGCTGCAAAGCGGACTCGAGGAATGCTTTCGGTCTATCCTCCAGCAGAAGGTCTACATGATGGTGACAATGTGTGACTCGCACATCAAGGGCAGGATCACCGAGCGGGCCAACGAGTTCACTCAATGGCGAGACGAGCTCTCCTGGCGAGTTGAGCACATGCGGGCCAAGAGGGCCACATTATCACAAGCTGAGGAAGAGGAGGGTGCCAGCAGCTCCACTGCTATTCATCCCCCATCTCCCCTGCTAGGCAGCATCTCCCCCACGGCTCCTGCCATGACAAGTGTTGAGATGGCACTCATCAGGCGGATCTTTGGCCCCTCTCCTGGGAGCAGCAAGTAGCTGCAATGGTGAGGGAGTACCTTGCGG
>NW_015184114.1:0-1390 GCF_001447785.1 Gekko japonicus
CTGAGCTTTAGTCTTTCTGAGGACCACTGAAATATTAATCTTCGCTCCCCTTGGGTTTCTCTCATGAAGGGAAGCAAAAGGATTTTGAGGTTCCCATTGGAATTATGGCATAATCTAGTTTTTATTTTTGTTAGATGTGTTATGAATATAATGTTGGCTGATCAAGCTACGTATATCTATGTTACTGTTGTTTTTATCTGTTAATCTATAGTCTTATATTTTAATAAGGTATATAATTAAAAAAAAATTGGCAGAGGCACAGTTGGTACATGCATGGGGAGGGGTGGGTGGACTGGCAGTTAATGTAGGCAGAAAAGGAGTGGGGGTTGTATAATGGGGGAGGGGGGGCATGTAAGTCAGTGATAGAGCATGTGCGTGACAGGCAGAAGGTTCCAGGTTCAATCCCTGGCATCTCCAGTTCAAAGGACAAGGTAGGAGGTGATGTGAAAGACCTCAGCCGGGGACATTGGATAGCCACAGCCATTCTGAGTAGACAATACTGACTTCGATGGACCATTGGTTTGATTCAGCATAAGGCAGCTTCAAACATGTTCATAATTGGGGGCTTCCCTGTGGCTTCTTTAGAGCAGTGCCCTCTTTTGACAGTCATTTCTCTCTTCCCAGATGCGAGAGAGAAATGGCTAGGAAACCCAAAGCTGAACTGAGAATGACAGCCGATTCCATCCTTCAGAAACTGCAGTTGGTTCAGCGCAAAGTGGTTGTCTTTCAGCGGAGGAAGTCATCCAGACTGGTTAGGTCACGCCTCCTCTCACTCCAGGCAGGGCTATGCAACTTTCTGTATGACTCTCCTGGGGCAGAGCGAGGCTGCCCTTCCGGTTTCGATAGCCCTTCAGCTCCAGCAGGACACACAAGCCTCGCTCTGCCTCCGTGGCCATCAAGGAATAAAGAAGATAAAGAAAAAAGACTCACTGAGTTCCCCATTCTGGTGGGACCCAATCGAACCACGGATGCGGACAAATCTAAAAGGCTCCAGGGATTTGGATCCACAAAAGAGATGGACCAGTCACAAGTAAAGCCCTCCCCATCCGAGGCGTCAGACGCAGGGGAGAGGAAGGCCCAAGCTGTAACTGCCGCGACTGCAGCTCTTAACAAGGCGGGAAGGTCCAAGACTCCAGAGCTCTTCCCGGTCTTATTGTTGCCGGTGATGCAAGCCTCTCTAAGGCTTAACCAGATGCCTCCTGGCCATGTGCAGCTCTCAACTGCCGATCTCCACCGCTCTGACTTGGAGGCTGCTGGGTCTTCGGGGAGCCATTCTGCAGCCCTCAGAGGTGAGCTTAACCGCTCCCAAGGGCACAATTTTGCTGGGATGGACAGCGGGTTGGGTGACCCCTTCACAGGAACTCACCTATTCCAAGCTACTCTGCAGGCG
>NW_015184115.1:0-1382 GCF_001447785.1 Gekko japonicus
TTCTTGTATCATCTGTTAGGCAGCTACAGGGCTTTTTTTCCCTAAGAGAACTTGCCGGAACAGAGTTCAAGAACTTTTTCCCAAAAAAATCTTTTAAAAACATTTAAAAGTTTGTGAGTTTTCAGTGTACAGATTGAAAACTTCGTTTCCCTCTTGAGAGTTCCGGCGCCTCTCTTTCAAAAAAAATTTTTTTACGCCCTGGGCAGCTATATAAAAATGCGGCTAGCTCCAGATTATTCGATGCCCATAAGCAAGAAGTGTGGCTGCCAAACTCCAGCTGGGTCCTGGAGATCTCCTGGAATCCCAACTGATCTCCAGGCAGGAGAGATTAGTTCCGCTGGAGAAAAATGGCTGCATTGTAGGGTGGAGTCTATACCGTTATACCTAGGGTTGCCAACCTCCAGGTGATGCCCAGAGATCTCTTGGGATTACAACTGATATCCAGACAACAGAGATAAGTTCACCTGGAGAAAATGGCCGCTTTCGAAGGTGGACAGTATAGCATTAACCCAGGAGGAGGAGGAAAAGAAGGAGAAGAAGACACTGGATTTATACCCCGCCCTTCACTTGGAGTCTCAGAGCAGCTTACAATCTCCTTCCCTCCCCCTCCCCACAACAGGCACCCTGTGAGGCAGGTGGGGCTGAGAGAGCTCTGAGAGAACTGGGACTGGCCCAAGGTCACCCAGCTGGCTGCCTGTGGGGAGCAGTGGGGAATCTAACCTGGTTCTCCCAGATTACAGCCCACTGCTCCTAATCACTGCACCAAACTGAAGCCCCTCCCGTCCCCAAACTCCGCCCTCCTCAGGCTCCACCCCTAAAATCTGCAGGTATTTCCCAACCCAAAGCTGACAGCCTTAATTATACTCCAGGAAGGTTCCCTCCCCTCCCCAAGCGCAGCTTCCCACTCGTTCCATCCAAACACTGAGCATGCCCTCGCCATATTTATTTATCCATTGCAGAAACCAGAATCAGCAGAGCGTATTAGATCGGGGGTGTCGAACTCATTTGTTATGAGGGCCGGATCTGACATAAACAAGACCTTGTTGGGCCAGTCCGTGTGTGTTCTAAGATGTAATGCCAGGTAGCGGAGATATAAACTTTATAAAGGACACACACACAAAGGGTTCTTTTTACTTAAAATAAAGACATGCTTCAAACATTAGCACTCTTGCAATATTTTGCTTATTTAACAGTGTCTGATAACAGACAATTGCTGTAGGCAGTTCACTTCCTGGCCACAGGGTGGCACTCGCGTCTTTGTCCTAGGGCGGTGTCTTTGGATTGGGGGAATGGCTACATTCCTGAATCCACAAACTTAGCCTCTTGGGGTTTTTTTTCTCTGAGTGTGGTGTGCTGTTGTCAGGGCTATTTTGGGGCAGGAA
>NW_015184116.1:0-1381 GCF_001447785.1 Gekko japonicus
GGCAGGTTCGCGGTTCGCGAAGCAATGTTTGTGAACTTTATTTTTATTTATTTATTTTTCGTATTTATACCCCGCCCTCCCCGTGGGCCCATGAACTTTTACGAATTGTGATGCCATTTGTGGTGGTTCATGGTGGTTCGTGAAGAGCAGAAAGCAGGAGTTTAATGTCTCTGAGCCATTTACACCAAAAAGCTGAGCGGCACTTCTCACCTGTTTGGTCTAAATGGCTCCAAGCCATTTCAAGATCTGCCTTTTGCGTCTCACGAAAAGCAGTGGGGAGCAGAAAGCAAGAGTCATGAATCCATATGAACCAGTTTGGTTTGCAAACCAACCTCCTGTTTCATATAGGGTCATGATTTGGTTCGTGGTTCAGCCACAACCCACAAACTGAACCACAAAAATGCAATTTCTGCCCATCCTTAACCATCATGACCATAATGTTGATTAATGCACATGTATACATCAAGAATATGGATTAAAGGAAAGTGGCCCAAAGATTATGGCCCAATGCGCATGCGCCATTGGCTGTACAACATTCAGAAATCACGCACATATTAAAGGGCCCGTAATGCATTGTTTCCAATTTAGAAACAAAATCCAGGTTATCTCAGGGCTCCAGAATCAGGAGAGAAATTGGAGTGATAAAATACAGAAGCGTCTTTTTGAACAAAGGACATTCTGCCAGAATTATGGAGTCACATACGACAGCATTGTCCCAGTCCCTTGGAGAGTCGGCTAATTTTGACACTAATGTGAACCTGTGAAAAAAGAATGTGTCTTCTATGCTAATGGCCTCAACGGTGGCCTGACTATGTGAAGACATCCCCCCCCAATCCCACCCTTTTGAGAAGCCGTAGAATTTTTATTAGCGTAATTTCCATTACTCAGCAGCAGCCCTCGGAATCTTTGATCAAACTAATTAGAAATAGTTACACTCTGCACTCACGGATAGATCAGATTTATTAGCAAAATTATGTGGGTGCACACGCAGCAAATAAATAGGAACATTAAATACAAGAAATATGACATCGATGCCACTTCTTAGAGTGAGGAAGCATTCCAATTAGGCAGCGAATATTTCAAAAGGGTAAAGTTTTTCCCCCTCTACCCTGTCCTCCGTGAAAACTGCTTCATTCAGCTAATATATTTTGAGAAATGAAACTGGAAGAGCTGAGGTGGGCAAAAGGGTGGACTGTATATATTCATCCCAGGGTGAGGGTTATTTCCCCCCACACACCTTCACATATTTCCGAAAAGCATGTGGCTATAGAATGCCTTCCCTTGTGCTTCTGATACTAAGGAAGATACTGCCTCTGAACATGGAGGTTTTATTCACCGTACAGGAGGAGCCACAGATGAGGTAGAAGAAGAAGAAGAAGAA
>NW_015184117.1:0-1416 GCF_001447785.1 Gekko japonicus
AGGTTTCTCAAGAGACATGTGAGGTGGATATGAATCTAAAAATTAACTTGTTTTTTCCCCAAGAGAACCATTGGGAAAAACAGTCCTTTATCGATGCGGACAGCCTGCCCTCTAGTGGTGAAATTAAATACTGACTCCCTCAAGTTTTCCCGTGGAAAAAAATGAGCCTGGCTCCAATTCATTTTTCAAGGGGACACTTGGGGTAGTGGGTATTTTAGGGTCCATGCCTGCCCCCCTTAAAGCATTATCAAGAAACGTTGCAGTACCTCCTAGAATAGGGACTGCTTTTTAATAAAAGCTTTAAAAGGGGAGGGGTAGACAGATTCATGGAGGAGAGGCCTTTCAGTGGCTACTAGCCACAGTGACTAAAAGGGACTGAAAGTTCCATGTTCAGAAGCAGGTAACCACCTCTGAACCCCAGTGCCAGAAGGCAACATCCGGGAAAGGCCTTGGCATCTATGCCCTGTTGTTGGCCCTTCAGAGGAACTGGTTTGCCACTGTGTGAGACAGGATGCTGGACTAGATGGACCACTGGTCTTGTTTGTGGACAGATTTGTGTTCTTTTATTTATTGTCTATTAAATTAGGGAGACCTTGAAAGGGAAGGCAGGAAAGGAGAACCCATGTTGGATCTGGCCAGTGGCCCATCAAGTCCAACACTCTGTGTCACACTCTGGCCAAGACCCAGAGGCCACCAGGAGGTCCACCAGCAGGGCCAGAATTCCAAAAGCCCTCCCACTCTTGCCCCCGAAGTACCAAGAATACAGGGCATCACTGCCGCAGAGAGAATATTCCATGTATTTCTTGCGGCTAATATCCACAGATGGACCTCTGCTCCTTATGTTTATTCAGTATCCTCATAAGATCATAAGAGAAGCTCTGTTGGAAATGGCCCACCCAGTCCAACACTCTGTGTCACACAGTGGCCAAGACCCAGGGGGCATCAGGAGGTCCACCAGCGGGGCCAGAACTCCAGAAGCCCTCCCACTCTTGCCTCCCAAGCACCAAGAATACAGAGCATCCCTTGCCCTAGACTGAGAGTTCCGTCTCTCCCTTGTGGCTAATAGCCACTGATGGACCTCTGCTCCATATGTTTCTCCGATCCCCTCTTGAAGCTGTCCATACCTGTAGTTGTCACCACTTCCTGTGGCAGTGAATTCCACATGTTAACTACTTTTCGTGTGAAGAAGGACTTCCCTTTATCTGTCCTAAGCTCACAAACTTCACTGAGCGCCCACGAGTTCTTATCTGCCCAGGGTAGTGCCGATTGACACTTTGGGGTCAGGAAGGAGTTTTCCATCAATCCAGATTGGCCCAGGGTTTTGGGAGGATTTTTGCCTTCTTCTGGTTGTGAATACCCTGTGTAGTGCTGGGGGTTGGACTAGATTATCCTTGGGGTCCCTTCCAGCTCTATTTC
>NW_015184118.1:0-1499 GCF_001447785.1 Gekko japonicus
AGGCAGTAGGTGATGGGAAAGGCCTCGGCTTGAGACACTCGAGAGCCGCTGCCAGCCCGAGCAGACAAAACTGGCTTCTCTGATTCAGTATAAGAATGGGCTCGTGAACTGGCACTCCATAGGAACATCAGAAGAGCCCTGCAGGATCAGACCAGTGAGGGTCCACCTAGTCCAGCCTCCTGTCTCACACAGTGGCCAGCCAGTTCCTCTGGAGGGCCAACAACAGGGCAGAGAGGCCGAGGCCTTCCCCTGATAAGAACCTCAGAAGAGCCCTGCAGGATCAGACCAGTGAGGGTCCACCTAGTCCAGCCTCCTGTCTCACACAGTGGCCAGCCAGTTCCTCTGGAGGGCCAACAACAGGGCAGAGAGGCCGAGGCCTTCCCCTGATAAGAACCTCAGAAGAGCCCTGCAGGATCAGACCAGTGAGGGTCCACCTAGTCCAGCATCCTGGATAAATAATAGATAAGCATATGGAGCAGAGGTCCATCAGTGGCTATTAGCCACAAGGTATAGATAGGGACTCTGGGGCAAGTGATGCTCTGTATTTTTGGTGCTTGGGGGGGTCAACAGTGGGAGGGCTTCTAATGTCCTGGCCCTACTGGTGGACCTCCTGATGGCACTGGTTTTTCTGGCCACTGTGTGATACAGAGTGTTGGACTGGATGGGCCTTTGGCCTGATCCAATATTGGCATCTCTTATGTTCTTATGTTCTTATCCTGTCTTCTCACACAGTGGCCAACCTGTTCCTCTGGAGGGCCAACAACAGGGCAGAGAGGCCTCGGCCTTCCCCTAAGAACGTCATAAGAGCTCTGCTGGATCAGAACAGGGAGGGTCCCTCTAGTCCAGCATCCTGTCTCACGCAGTGGCCAACCTGTTCCTCTGGACGGCCAACAACAAGGCACAGGGG
Source organism: Gekko japonicus (assembly GCF_001447785.1). Taxonomy (NCBI): domain Eukaryota; kingdom Metazoa; phylum Chordata; class Lepidosauria; order Squamata; family Gekkonidae; genus Gekko; species Gekko japonicus. Next base: position 908 of record NW_015184118.1, read on the forward strand.
ACGAAGCTTTCCCATGATGTTGCCTCCTGGCTCTGGGATCCAGAGGATTAGTGCCTCTGAATGTGGAGGTTCCCCTCAGTCACCATGGCCAGTAACCATTGATAGACTTATCCTCCATGGATCTATCAAATCCCCTTTGAAAGCAGTTTATTCCTGTGGCCGTCACTCTGTTCTCTGGCTGCAAATTTCAACCACTCCCTGTATAAAGTTGTATTTCCTTCTGTCCGCCCTGAACCTCCTGCCCATCGGCTTCATTGGTTGTCCTCAAGTTCTCGTATTCTCTGCCTAAGAAAGTTCTTTTACAGAGTGAGTATTCGTTCTTACCAAAGGCCCTTCTGCTGTTTTACGCACAGGTTGACCGTCTTTGCCTCCGTGAGACTGGAGCGTGGCCGAGGACAGATGCAGCTGGGGAGGGAAAGTACACACATACACTTTAAAAGAGAGGCTGTGTTTACGGATCATCTTTGCAGTAGAATCACAGAGTCGGAAGGGATCCTACAGGCAATCTAGTCCAACCCCCTGCCCGATGCAGGATCAGCCGAAAGCACCCCTGAAAAATGTTCGTCCAGCCGTTGCTTGAAGACTGCCAGTG
>NW_015184119.1:0-1457 GCF_001447785.1 Gekko japonicus
ATAATATTTGACACCAATATTTATATAACTGTGTAGAAAAATTAAAAAAGAAAAGAAGCACAAAATTGATCTACTTTAAACATATATATATATATTATACACAGTGCTATATACTGTGCTGCGGTGGCTCAAGTGGTTAAGATGCTGAACTACAGGCTGTGGAAGGTCAGTAGTTCAGCAGTTCGAGACCTGAGTGTGCCGCATGACGGAGTGAGCTCCCGTCTCTAGTTCCAGCTCCTGCCAACCTAGCAGTTCGAAAGCAAGACATTGCAAGTAGATAAATAGGTACTGCTTCGGTGGGAAGGTAACGGCGTTCCGTGTGCCTTGGTGTTTAGTCATGCCGGCCACATGACCACAGAAACGTCTTCAGACAGCGCTGGCTCTTCGGCTTGGAAACGGATATGAGCACCGCAACCCTAGAGTTGGATTCGACTGGCTTTCGAGCAAGGGAACCTTTGCCTTTTTATATACTTTTGTATATCTTCCTAACACTGTGACCCTCAGGTTTTTTTTATTTTCCACTATAGTAGCCTCCAGGTGGGGCCTGGGGATCTCCCGCTTTGACAACTGATCCCCAGCTGACAGAGATCAGCTCCCCTGGAGAAAAGGGCTGCTTTGAATGCTCTATGGCATGGTCCCATGCTGAGGCCCCTCCTCTCCTCAAACCCCGCCCTCTCCTGGATCCACCCCCAAAGTCTCCAGGTATTTTCTAACCCAGGCCTGGTGGCAACACTGTTCCTAGGCAATGACTTTTCCCTCTCCTTCATGTTAACTTGCATTCTGCACAGGCTAAATTCCTGGTTCAATGTCATTTCACTACACAGATCAAGAACTTGCGTTTTGAATTTGATAGAGCTCTTTACAACATAATTACTTTCCCTTGAGGGCTTACTTATTAATTTTAATTATGTATCTTTTAATTATGTACTGGAGTCACCATGCAGGCAAATTCTGCCACTTCTATGCATTGCAAAACAACCCGTGGCGTTTTAATGGTTTTGTGAGAAGGCCCCGTCTCAGCCCGCTGTCGTGCCCGCCATTGAAGCCAACTCATCCGTCCTTTTATAGCCAGTCTGATGAAAAGGCTGAGGATAAATCACAGGGCAGGAGTGACACTCTTCCAAGCCTATTGATTTCAACTGACTTAGAGGGGGGCAACTCTGATCTAGAACGGCACCGTCTGTTACATCAGCCAAAGTGGTTCTCAAATGGCTTCATCAAGCTAAGCCTTTTGTATTCATGGAGATGCTCCTCGGTCTGTCAAGGTCAGTCTTGTCTACTCAGACTGGCAGCAGCTCAGCGGGGTCTCAGGCAGAGAAAAGTCTTCCACATCACCTCCAACCTTTTATGCGGCTACGATTGCGTCCGCTAGCTCACGCCTGGCTCAATTATTTAGAACAATTCGGACTATAACAGTTCTACCACAGAGCAGACTGAACGCTAGGGAATTGGATATC
>NW_015184120.1:0-1337 GCF_001447785.1 Gekko japonicus
TACAGTGATGCCTGGTCCAAATACTGGTTCTGGTGCCATGACCTTCTATTCAGAGTACTTTCCAAAGGCCTGTGTTTCAAAGAAGATTTGAATAAGGAAGTGCCCAAAATGAGATTTAGACCATCACACTTCATATTCCTGCATGTTCAGTGGACTTTCCCCTTCGAGGGGACATATGCCGTGTACTGGTCCAAAGTGCAGCTCTTGTGCCAGCTTCTCCAAAGTGTGGTACCCCTAGGACAATCATACAGGCAGAAACTGGGGTCAAGCTGCACCCCAAAACAGTCTTTGGACTACCCCAAATAACATATCCCCACAATCTGGAGACTGTCCCCTGCAAGATGATATACAGTTATGCCTGGTCCAAACACTGGTTCTGGCGCCATGAGCTTCTGTTCTGAGTGCCTCCCAAAGGCCTGTGTTTCAAAGAAGATTTTAATAAGGAAGTGCCCTCTGCACCCAAAATGAGCTTTGGACTCCCACATTTCATGCACCCCCATGTTCAGTGGACCCTCCTCTTCCAGAGGACATATGCCGTGTCCGGGTCCAAACCACTGTTCTTGTGCCCACTGCTCCAAAGTGTGGTGCCCCAGGACAATCTCTGAGGCAGATGCTGGGGCCAAGCTGTACCCCCAAAACACTCTTTTGACCACCCCAACTGACATTTCACCACCCTCTGGAGGCTATCCCCTGCAAGATGACATACAGTAAGGTCCGGTCCAAGCACTGGTTCTGATGTCACAAGCTTCTATTCAGAGTGCCTTCCAGAGGCCTGTATTTCAAAGAAGATTTGAATAAAGGGCCCTCTATACCCAAAATGAGGTTTGGACCCCCACACTTCATACACCCGCATGTTCAGTGGACTCTGTAATTCAAGGGGACATATGTTATGCCCTGGTTGAAAGCACGGTTTTTGTGCCAGCTGCTCCAAAGTGTGGTGCCTCTAGGGCAGTCACATTGGCAAACAGTGGGACCTGGCTGAACCCCAAATCAGTCTTTGGACCACACCAACTGACATATCACCACACTCTGGGGACTGTCCCATGCAAGATAACATACAGTGGTGCCCGGTCCAAAGACTGGTTCCAGCGCCATGACCTTCTATTTAGAGTGCCTCCCAGAAGATTTGAATAAGGAAAGGGGGGGAACCTTTTCCACTGCACAGAGAGCCCCCCAATCTCAAACTTCAATAATACAGCATCTAATTTATACATGTAGACTGGTACCAGAGCCCGCAACAAACCCTGATGCCAACTTTGCTGACACATACACCCAGACAACACAGTCACTGGACCTAAGAACATCAAATATGCCACCTCAGGCTTATTCACCTGCTC
>NW_015184121.1:0-1472 GCF_001447785.1 Gekko japonicus
TATAAATCCAATCTCTTCTCTCTTCTGAAACTTCTGGACCATCTTCATAGGAAACCCCAACAAATGCAGATAGGTCAGGGCTGGATCTTGACCCTGTGATGTCACTCACCCCTTTCTACATGCACTTCATTCTGTGCGCTGAACCATACCTGGAAAAAGCTGTAATGCTTCCGTGCTGTGTGACCTCATGACCCCGCCCCCAAATACCTGGTTTTCCATCCTCCACTTTGAAAACGTGCCTGGTTATTCTAAACCGGACACAAGATATCCTTGAACATTGTCTGAAGAACTCTCAGTGGTTAAGAGGATCTTGGTCCAGAGTAAAAGAAAAAGAAATCAATAGTAGGAAGGAGCAATTTTATTACATATTGAAGAAGAGGAGGAGGAGGAGATTGGATTTAACCCACCGTTCACTAGGAGTCTCAGAGCATCTTACAAACTCCTTTCCCCTCCCCTCCCTACAACAGACACCCTGTGAGGTAGATGGGGTGGAGAGAGCTCTTTCCAGAACTGTCCTTGAGATAACAGCTCTGGCAGAACTATGGCTTGCCCAGGGTCATCCAGCAGCTGCAAGTGGAGGAGTGGAGAATCAAACCCGGTTTCTCCCAGATTAGAGTTCGCACACTTAACCATGACACCAAACCGGCTCTCATTTAGCATTCCAGGAATGATGTGTATGCTTTAAAAAGTGTGATCTTGGCAGTTGAATAAGAACAAATTGTTTTTTTGGGTTGAATCCGCCGATTTGCTGCGTTCAGAACTTATCGGCGCACTGTATCTATAATGTAATTTCCGTTTTTGTTGCCTCCGGCGTGACATTATCTGTAAGGTCAATAGTATATACTCCAGCTTGGACCACATTAGTTCATTGCTTTGAAAACGATTTTCCACTAACCACCGAATATTAACCTCAAGAGTCGCTCCTCTTGGCGTGTTGAACTTGTTACAGCAACACGGAAATGGGTGTCTCATTACAAGTATTCATTACCTTTCCTATCAGAGCTCTGGTAGGCGTGGGAGAAGAAGATGAAGAAGAAGAAGAAGAGAGTGGATTTATACCCCGCCCTTCACTACCCAAAGGTGTCTCAGAGCGGCTTACAAACTCCTTTCCCTTCCCCTCCCCACAACAGACACCCTGTGAGGTAGGTGGGGCTGAGAGAGCTCTTGACAGAAACGGCTCCTTTTCAAGAACAGCTTTTATCAGAACTATGGCTTGCCCAAGGTCATCCAGCAGGTGCAAGTAGAGGAGTGGGGAATCAAACCCGGTTCTCCCAGATTAGAGTCTGCGCACTTAACCACTACACCAAACAGAGGGAATGAGGGACATCTTAGGTTTGGATCGCAATCATTCAGTGTCCTGAACAGACAAAATGCGTGGCTGGTTTTGTGCATAACAGTAGCACCAATGGGACAGTCAGTGGCCAGACTTGGCCTGTTTCTGGTCATGTGGTTCTGTGGTCATACGTTTCTCA
>NW_015184122.1:0-1381 GCF_001447785.1 Gekko japonicus
GTTGTCTCCTGCTTTGGCTCCACTTGCAATCCTCAGGCCCTTTTTCTCTCCTCCTCTCCTTTTAAATTAGAAATGGGGACCATGCTGCCCTGAACCCCACAGGGGCTGTGTGGGACAGACAGGCAGACATAGGGAGCAGAGGCCTCAAGATGCTGAATGCTGGAGCTGCTAGTATACTTCAGAATCAGGGCTCTTTTTGTAGACAAAGCCCAGCAGGAACTCATTCGCATAATAGGCCACACCCAACAGCAGAAACTCATTAGCATATTAGGCCACACCCCTGACATCACAGCTCATTGGCATATTAGGCCACACCCCCATGTTGCCAGAAGTGTGCTCATCCAGCCACACCCACCTTTTGCTTCTTATTGTTTACCTTGTTTGTTGTTCAAACCAGGGCTTTCTTTGTAGCAGGATTGCATGTTAGGCCACACACCCCTAATGTAGCCAATCCTAAATGCCTCCCCGAGCCTTCCAGCCCCCCCGCCCTGGAGTCACGGGGGGGGGGGGGGGTTCGCTCCCACAGGGTTTTTTTGGCTGCAGTGGGCGTGGCCAACTCTGAAGCCAGCCGGAACTCCGTTCCTGCGCGTTCCTGCCCCCAAAATAGCCCTGATTCAGGGTATAAGTTTCCTTGTGCATGCTCACTTCCTCGGAACATGAAAGCTTATACCTTGAACAAAACTTTGTCGGCCTTGAAGGGGCCACTGGACTTCGAACTTTATCCCCACGCCAGTAACTCTGAACATGGCCTTGGTGTCAGATTCCCCGCAGTTCTGATAGTTGAGCTGACTTCAGGGGAGGGGGGAATTAAAGTTACGCTTCACCTGAATTAGAGTTTACTTGTGCGTGTATGGGCCATTCTGCATCTCGTATTTGCCCCGCCGTTGGAACAGAAATCCCCCTCTACATTGCATGTCACTTTTACTCTGATGGATCGTTGGATTGCAGTGTCCAGACTGCGTATGGGCATGATCTCTCGGTTTTATGGTACCGCCGGGATAGATTTATGGCCGTTTTATTGAAGTTCAGGGGTGATTCGGCAGTCAGTACGGCATGGGTCCAGGGGATTTGAATGTGGTTTTGAGCCGCATCTTTTCCTGTTCCAGTTGTGCGTTTGGTAAAACGACAGAGCGAATGCTAGATGCAGAATGGGCCCTTGGTAGCAACTTCTTGTGTCGTGTGGAGCCTACCTGCTCTGTCTCTGTATGAATCTCTACCTGGGTATTGTTTCTGATTGGAAACAGGCAAGCCCAGGGTGGGTGGATGGAGGTCTTGTGTCAAAGATTTATTGTGGCAGAAGGTCGAGAATTGATTTTTGTCAGGGGTGTGAAGTAGGACCCAGATAGATAGCGAGACTGACCAACAGAATAGAGGGGTGAAA
>NW_015184123.1:0-1365 GCF_001447785.1 Gekko japonicus
GGGGGGGTAACAAAAGAAAGCAGTCCCACTGAGATATGTTTTGTTTAGGATGAAATTGAGTGCATCAGGCACAGCAGCTGTCGGAATACGGTGCTGCTCAGCGGGGTTCTCTTGTTCTTTTGGTGTATTTTTGATTATTGATATAGTTTTCTGCCTTGTGGTTGTCTAAGTACAGGCGAACCCAAACTGAGTTTACTTCCCATTCATCTTCAAAGTGAGGAAACAGCAGGGCTTAATTTGTGTGAAAGGAGAGAGAAGTTGAGGTATGCAGTTATGCTGAGGCTGAAGGCACAGGCACGCCATGCAGATCTGAGGACCTGCCTCACTTGTGGTGAATGTTTCGCCCCCTCTGCTGTGTGTGCAGTGGCCAGAAGTACTGAGAGAGAAAGTGCCGTGTAGTGGTTAGAGCATCAGACTGAGGGGAACTGAGTTTGAATCCCCACTTGGTGAACAAGCTCACCAGGTGGCCTTGGGCCAGTCATAAGCATGTGTGCTTTTTATTCTCTCTCAACCTAACCCACATCGCAGGGTTGTTGTGAGGTTAAACGTGGAGAGGAAAGCCTTAAGCTCAGTGGAATAAGGATGACTAAAATGCCATAGGCAGAAGTCCGTGGTTCTATATTCACTTTCTAAAAATGGCTATTAATATACACTGAATCAATGGAAATGGTCTTTCTCTTTAACATTCCAGTCATGACTACAAAATGATGATAAATATTTTTAATTTGGGTTAGGTGTCTCAGTATCAGACTTCAGCATCATGCTGTGGAATGTGTAATACCAGAAAGAAGATCATGCTTTTATATTCCGCTTTAATGGCTCTTGGATGGCTGTAGGGATGCCAGGCCACTGGGTGTTAGACTGTGGATTAAGTACCACGGGGTATTCAGAAACAACCAGAGTGTTGGCTGATGCACTGATGTCACATCCAGGTTTTTCAGGATGCCACTTCTGGCCCTCAGAAGAAAAAGGGTAGGAGGGAGGGCCCAACCATCGGGAGGCCTCCCACTACAAGCCAGGCAAATGGCATCCCTGGGATATTACAGATGGAGAATGTTTTAGTGTCCATCACTTGGTGCTGCACCAATAGCAATCAGATTGATTCGGGTGGGTAGCTGTGTTGGTCTGACGCAGCAGAACAAAGTTCGAGTCCAGTGGCACCTCAAAGAAGAGGATGCTGTGCTGTTGCCTCCACGTTTGAGCGTGATACCAGGGTCTCAGTTAATTACCCTTAGCATTTCGCAGTGAAGAAGGGTACATCTGCCCATCAATCTCAGATTTTGATTTACCTCCTTCACTATGTTTTCCACTGGAATTAAATCCAGACAGATGGTGCCCCTATAAACTAAGCTTGTTATTCCAGTT
>NW_015184124.1:0-1357 GCF_001447785.1 Gekko japonicus
CAATCATGATTTACTAGTAGATATGTTAATATCCGCACGTTAATAATTCCGCACAAACCACAGGATCTGCACAGTCTTCATTCTGGTCATAACATTTTAGTATTTTCATGATGTAGACAAAGCTGCCTGCTGTGTTCTCAAGTCAGGAAAGAATGGTGGTATATGGTCTCCATTTGCAGCAGAAAAAAGATACACAGCAACTATAGTGAGTTCGGGTTTTTTTGCTAGATATGTACAGATGTGGCATACTATACTGTGGCCACTGCATTAGCTGGGAGAGAAGACCAGAGAATTCTGCCTACAGCTTGCATATGTACAAGTTGACTTTTTTGATTGCTATAGGCATTTAATTAAAGGACACTGTAATATCTAGTTGCGCCCTTAGTAATAATGAGTAATCTGCAAGCTATCTTTTGTTCTTTCAGAACCAGTCTCTTGAGAGATCCCAAACCTAAGACAGTCAGGTAATTCTTCAAGCTCCTAGCTGGACGTGCATATTTCACCAGTGGTAATTTGCCATTAGACAACTGGATCATTAGACAACTGGATCATTAACATAACCTTGACAGAAGGCACATGCTGTATCAGTGTGACCCAGGCCCCAGAAATCCTCTACATATTTACCCACTCCTTTTCCAAAGCATTACAGACTGGGCAATATATAGTTTGTTTTGAAGATTAGGACATTTTGTCTCGAGTCTTACAGGACCAGAGTTTCTCTCAATGACAGGTTTTGAGTTAACTTTAACAACCTCCCAGGTTCCCTAGGAAGGTAACCCATCCAGCCCAACTATGTTTCAAGAGTTTAAGTACAGGAATTGAGTTATGAGCCTGTTCTAGTCTCCCCCCCCCCCAACCCAGCCCATTTATTATGGAGTGTTGGCTATGCACGGGTACTTCAGGCAGTCCCTTCCTAACTGGTACATATAACAGTGGCCTGTCACCAAATGGAGGCACTGGCTCACTTCATAATTCTGCCAATAAAAGGCCTTAATGGATGATAAAGCCCAGCAGAGAGTACAGATGGCTAAATCCAAAATCCCAATCCAACAGGATGGCCAACTAGAGCCCTTTTTAAAAAGCTACCATTTTTATTCCTTAAGAGTAGTAGTTGGTACAGAAAGGTGTGTCTAAAGAGAATGAGAAATGGTACAGACAGCACTAACTTACTCTGCTAAAAAACCCAGTCTGCAAGAATAGATATAGTGAAAGTACCAGAACCAACTTTGATGGTGAAAAGTGCTATGAAGGTGCAGCTGCCTCATGGCAAGTCTGTAGCGTTTAAGGCAAAAGACAGAGATGGCTTCTCATTGCCTGCCTCTGCGGATCAACCCTGGGCTTGCTTGGTGGTCTCCCA
>NW_015184125.1:0-1342 GCF_001447785.1 Gekko japonicus
TTCGGATGTTTCCTCAGGGCTACATCCAGATTTTTATGAAGTTAATTTAGAAAACGATAGTTGATGTGTACACTGTAGATGAGTAGTATTAAGTCGGTAGCAGTAGAAAAGAGCAAGAATCCAGTAGCACCTTAAAGATTAACAAAATTTTTGGCGGGGTAGGAGCTTCCCTGAGTCACTGCTCACTTCTTCAATGACTTATAGAAGCTCCTCCCCTGCCACAAATTTTGTTAGTCTTTAAGGTGTTACTGGACTCTTGCTCTTGTCTACTGTCAGGGACATATTGTTTCAATGTGATTAATTTTGTTTATGTTTAGTTTACTGTAGTGTAAACAGATTATACACTGTTGGTGAGTTCGTTTTTTCCAGTGTTGTAAAGCTTACCTGTACTCCATTTTATGCATTTTATTTGTAAGCGGTCTTGAGTTCCACAAGGAAGAAAGGCGGCTAATAAATGTTTTAAATAAATAAATACCCTGAAATACAAATATTCTGCTCATCTTGTTGTGACTGTACGAGATGGTTTCCATCCAAACAATACATTTTTTTTCATAACTACAGTTGTGTTTTCTATGTTCATCCTTTCAAATGGCAAAAACTATGATATGTGTGCTAAGGTCACATAGGGTGCTGCAGTTAGCAGCTCTCTCAAATATTGGGTATATGCGTAATTTTGCTTGTTGGAAACAGAAAACGCTTCTATTTTTAAAGTCCATAAATATGTCAAGCAGTACAATTTTATGTGCTAATTTATACGAGATAGGTTTTATCTTTTAAAAGCAGTGTTAAGAAAGTGTTGCACACATTTCAATATCCTCCACATTTCTATTTTCCCCTGGAAAAATAGAAAGAGTCCTCCCCCTGCTATGGCTAGGGATAAGGAAGAGCAATAGCCTGCTTAGATTTCAGCTCCATCTCCCATTGGATCTCGAGATGACAAGTGGTCATGTGAATACTCTGGAAAACTCCAGACCCAAGGTAGAACAAATACCCTGTCTGGAAGCAGTGAGAATCTTCCAAGTTGGCTTTTTGTAAGTTTTGTGACGCAGTTTGTATACCCTATATTGATTTCACTTTTCTATTGTGACAGCCTTTCCTTTTTTTAAATACTATTTTCAGTTTCCCCAAGTTGATCTTTTCTCCCATAGAAATACACATATATATTTTCAATGTTATTTGTGCATCAATTGCATATACATCGCATGCAGATGGCGCAAAAGACACAAAACCATAATTAACGAGAGTGACCAAAATCGGAGGGCGGGGGTCTGAAATGACCAGATTCGGACTCCAAAGGAAACAAGAATGGTTCTGTTGGCTTATCCCTACTTCAGTCCTTTTT
>NW_015184126.1:0-1343 GCF_001447785.1 Gekko japonicus
AAAAGTACTTGGGAAAAGTTTTCTTATGGAAATAAAAACAGAGGGAAATGATTAAAAATACTGTGGGGGGAAAAGAAAAGTTTGGCTTCTCTAATTTTGCTTTGTTTGCTTACGGTAGCTATTAGTCAGCTGTTTTTCCAGCCAAATTCTATTGTTGAAATCTTTCATTGTAATTTTTCTCAGATTTGTCAGGTACATATTCTTACTAAGAGCATAGCCATTTGAACTGCAAGTTCAAAACTCTGAAAAGCACCATGTGTATTGACGTCATTGGATGGATGGATGGATGGATGGATGGAAGAAAGTTGCATCACTCAAGAACAGAGACGGTGACAGAGGCATACCTTAAGGGGAAAAATTATTAAATGCCTTATGGTGAAAAGGTTGTCAGACTAACTAGTATGAATAGCCTTAATCCAGGGTAAATTTACAATTCTGGGGCAAAGGGATTGAACAAGTGATAGCAGTACACCAAAAACACATGTCGACTCTTGACCTTTTTCAGTTAGATTTTAGGCCAAATAAATGCTTGTTCTGGTGGGTGATTGCCAATTATATTTTATTACTGGCTTAGACCTCTCAGTGGCCTTCAGCACCATGGACCATTTCGTTTTATTACATCATTTGGAGAGATATTGCGGGTTATTAGTAGCTTTGTACTTCATGGCTTTGGCCTTTTCTTCCCAATAAGACAGTAAACAGTTCCATCAAAGAGACAGAATCGGTTGCCTGGCCCCTAAATTAAGGCTTCACAAGGTATTCTGTCATCTGTTTTTGATTTATACTTACATCTGATCATCAAATAAGATTATCCAGCATTTTGGGGTTAGATGTTATCAATATGCTATAATATTCAATAGATGAATATGCTTAACAGGTGCAGAAGAAGTACTTGAAGGAAGGAGTAGTGACTTATTTTATAGAGAGAATTGTTAGAGTTCTTCTCTATAGCACTTTCACAGTCATTTGCATGGGATTTATGTACATCTTTGCACAAGACTCTAAAATATACAAAATATCTGCTCTCTTAATGTAACCTTTTTCCTAGAAATAATATTGATATAAAACTTTGGGTAGCTCTTTTTCTTAAATTTGCTCTTGTAGGATAAAATCAGAACTCAAGTAACAGCAGAGTTGGGTGGTGGGGGCACAAATCACACCACATACTGAACAGGGTGATGTATCAAAGACTGGATGAATGGATCTCAGGCTATGGCGAATACAGTCACTGTGAGATGGAGTTTCAGATAACATAGTACCTATCAGCCCATCTTGAAAGCACATGATTAGATGCCTTTTGCCTCCATAAGTGCAGAGTCACACTGAAGATGACATCCAGGGTC
>NW_015184127.1:0-1409 GCF_001447785.1 Gekko japonicus
TGGACGGATTCCAGGACTGGGGTAGAGGACGGATTAAGAGCCCTGCTGGATCAGACCCCATAGAGCCAGTTTGGTGTAGTGGTTAGGAGAGCGGATTCCCCACTCCTCCATACGCAGCTGCTGGTGTGACCTTGGGCAAGCCATAGTTCTGTCAGAGCTGTTCTCTCAAGGGCAGTTCTCAAGAGAGCTCTCTCAGCCCCACCTACCTCACAGGCAGTGTTCCCTCTAAGCTGCGTTAGTGTGAGCTAGCTCACAGTTTTTTAGCCTCTGGCTCACACATTTTTGTCTCAGCTCAGGAAGGATGGCTCCAAAGCAAACTAATTTATGCAGCAGCCAAATCGCTCGCTCGTGACTTTAATGCCAGTCGCTCACAAAGTAGAATTTTTGCTCACAAGACTCCACAGCTTAGAGGGAACATTGCTCACATAGTGTCTGTTTTGGGGAGAGGAAGGGAAAGGGATTGTAAGACACTCCGAGACTCCTTCAGGTAGTGAAGGGCAGGGTACAAATTCAATCTCTTCTTCTTCTCATTGAAAGCCTGATAAAAAGGTGTGTTTTAGCCTGGCACCAAATACAAAGTGAAGTATGCACTAGGGGAGCCTCAAGGCAGGGGGTGGTGGTGGGGCATTCCAAAGGACTAAGGGGAAAATGAGTTGCTAACATTTTCATCCTTCAGGAGGCAACCCCCTTCTCTAGGGCTTTCCAGGTTTTACAGAAGTTTGGGGAATGGATGCCTCTTCCTTCTATTGCACATGTGCATAAATGCACGCAGATAAGCACTAAGGCACCATAGTGTGCACAACCTGTTGTTTCACACCACTGCAGCTGTTGAGGTCTGTTTTGAATGCTTGAGAACAGGCTGTAGGACAGTTATGTTATTTTAGCTTACCTTTAACTTCAACCCCCCTTTTAAAAAATGCAGGGCAGGCTCTGATAGTTTAAATGAATGCAGAAAGAAGAGCACGGATTCTAATCTGGGAAAACTGGGTTTGATCCCGCACTCCTCCACATGCAGCTGCTGGATGACTTTGGGTCAGTCACAAGTTATCTCAGAGCTGTTCTCTCAAGAGCAGTCCTCAAAAGAGCTCTCTCAGCCCCACCTACCTCACAGGGTGTCTGTTGTGGGGAGGGGAAAGGAAGGAGATTGTAAGGCGCTCTGAGACTCCGAATGAAGGGCAGGGTAAAAATCCAATCTCCTCCTCCTCCTCTTCTTCCTCCTCCTCCTCCTTACCCATAGTGGTACTTTTGAGGTTCAGTCGGCGATTCTTGGTATGCGAATCAGGGTGCGCCCTTTGTCCCCTCCAATAGCCCTCCTATTCTTGGCCTCAGTCCCCCACCCTTGAGAAACTGAGGAGGAGGAGAAAAAATGACCACAATATAGCCTCCATGGTAACTCTGAGAATTTCCCC
>NW_015184128.1:0-1340 GCF_001447785.1 Gekko japonicus
TTTTCATTTTAGCCAGGTCACCGCGGTCACGTAAGGGAACCAACTGCCGAGCCTGCCTAAGTAAGTAAAATGCAGATCTGGCAGTGGCTGCCACCTGGGCCTCCATTGTTAAGGAGGCATCCAGGAGCACTCCCAGACTCCTAACCTCCGCCGCTAGCACCAACGGCACCCCATCGAAGGTCGGAAGAGGGATCCCTAACCTTGGTCCACTCCAACTCAGGCACAGGACCTCCGCCTTCATCGGATTCAATTTCAATCGACTCAGTCTAAGCCAACCAGCCACAGCTTTCAATGCCAGGTCCAGATCTCCCAGACTAGAGTCTGACTGGCTGCCCAACAACAGATAGAGCTGGGTGTCATCAGCGTACTGGTGACAACCCAGCCCATACCTCTGGGCAATCTGGGCAAGGGGGCGCACGTAGATGTTAAATGCATTGGGGAGAGTACCACTCCGTGTGGCACTCCACAATTTAGCGGGTGCCTTCGGGACAGCTGTTCTCTCACTGCCATCCTTTGTCCCCGACCCTGCAGGAACGAGGAGAGCCACTGCAAGGCAAACCCCTGAATCCCAGTGTTGGCGAGGTGGTGGGTCAGTAGTTGATGGTCGACTGTGTAGAACGCCGTTGACAGGTCTAACAACAACACTGCCGTGTTGCCTCGATCCAGATTGCCTCCGAATGTCGTCTGTGAGGGCGACCAGGACCGTCTCTGTCCCATGGCCTGGTCGGAAACCGGACTGGATCTAATACAGATTGAGGCGGCACGGCCACCATGGGATCTAATTAATCTTACACTGAAGACTTCTGATCATCTCTATCCTGCTAGCTTCAAGTAAAAAGATCATTCCCGGAAATACTGTGGGTCTCATGCCAACCCCCCAAAAAAGGACCCACATTCAGAAGATGAACTTGATACCATCCTAAATGTTTTCATAACTAATACTGGCTTGCAGAAGAAAACAAGACAAGCAAAGAACATGGAAGAGTGGGCTAGAAAATGTACTATATAAATACTATTCAGTCATTCTGAATGAACCCAAGGGTAAGAGCAGGATTGTATGCACTGCCGATCAGAGCACACAAATAAGAGTTTAGTGTTGGTCCTGGAATTACCCACACTGGCAATTTCAGCTTTTGTTTCTTTTAAGCAAGTTTCTGGCCCTCAAGGATGTGAAGTCAGCCTTTTGGAGATCCCCAGCCTTTTTGAGTATTTGAGCAAATTGTTGGCCACAGGATGTGGAGCCACACAGAGAGAGGAAGCCCAAATGCAGGGGAAAAGAGAGGTAACTTAAAAATGTACCAGAGGAGGAGGAGCAGCAGGAGGAGACTGGATTTATACCC
>NW_015184129.1:0-1344 GCF_001447785.1 Gekko japonicus
GGGGGGGATTTACACAGAGTCTAGATGGCCACCTGACAGTAAGGATGATTCTATTAATTTAGGCGGATCATGAGGAAGGGCAGGAAGGGATGAGCCAGTGCTCTGCTGTTGTGGCCCTTTCTTATATGCCCAGGGTAATGCTGATTGCCACTTTGGGGTCAGGAAGGAATTTTCCTCCAGGCCAGATTGGTCCAGGGATCCTGGAGGTTTTTCGCATTCCTCAGGGCATAGAGCAGGCATCACTGGGGAGTGTGGAGGAGCTAGCTGTGAGTTTCCTGCATTGTAAAGGGGGTTGGACTAGATGACCCTTGGGGTACCTGGAAGCTTGGGGTAGGACTGCCTGGGCAGACCAGAAGGATGATGCTCCATCTCCACCTGGACCACTGTTAGCCAGGCCCCTCTGTGGAGTCCGCAGTCAGTTATCTCAGCCTTCCCTCCCTCCCTTAATTTGTGGGTGTTGAAGGGGTTTTTGTGTGTGTGTGTTGGATGCATGGTTTGATGTTACATCACAACTTTGTGGTAGGCAGTTTGAGCATGGGGCTGGATCCATTTGGGGGGAGGCAGTGCCTGTGTGCCTGTCTCCTGTCACTTAGGGGATATCCTTAAGGGGTCTTGGGGAATAGCCATTAGTGGGTGTGCCCAGCTTTGGGGCTGCCATTCAGCTTCACTCCTAGGTGGCAGGAGAGCCAGACAGTTGCATGCACCCATGTGGGATCCCAAGATCTGTCATCCCACACTGTTTCCCCTAGCAAGCAGGCTGGGAGTGTTCCCGGTGCATGGACCCATCCCCCGTGCCTCCCCAATACTCCAGTAGCTGTAATCAATAAAGTTGTGGCTATAGTTTACTCCAGCATTGGGTCAGTATTGCATTACAACATTATTCTTGGCTTGCTGCCTCCTCTTGCCCCGGGGTCCACAATATTTTATTATTTATTTATTTATTAGTTTGATTTATATCCCACCCTCCCAAAGGTTCAGGGCGGCTCACATGCGGCAAAGCCGAGTACAAAATACAATACAGTATATAATAAATAAAACATTTGAAATCACAATAAAACCTTCCAATAATATGGTGCTATACCTATATTAATCATCCAAGATGGGGACAACCCCCCCCCCCAGGTTTAAGGAGGCCTGCTGTCTCAGTAGCGTGGTCTCCTACTACACTGTCTCAAACTTCTGCCAGGGCCCGCTTGCCCGTTCTTATAGGGCAGCCGGGGTATTGATACCCCACTATTCATTTCACTCAAGTTTGAAGCTTCACCCAATCTAAGGAGTTTTCCTCCACCTGGAGGCTGGAGGAACGCTACTTGGAAAACGGTTGGATCTACCACACTGACTCTG
>NW_015184130.1:0-1342 GCF_001447785.1 Gekko japonicus
CACAAGAATCCATAGCTTAGAGGGAACATACCTGGCTGAGCAGCTTTGTGGCTGCTCAGTAGCTGTTTGGTCGTCGAAACCTGAGGCTGCTTTTGCCCAGTCCAAGGACAAAATAATCTCATTTACTGGAGAACAGGCAGGGTCCACAAGGATCAAGTAATTAGATTTACTGACTTGTGTAAAGCATGGACCTCCTCGCAGTTTGTTCCTTCCGTGTGCCTACAGAATCAGGTATATAATTTGAACGAGCAACGTGGGTTATATCGCGCTGCTCACTTTTCATGCCTGTGCAGTGACTATGTGCAATTTTATTTGATAACAAAGAGCTGGTTGCAAGATTAGTTTGGTTTGTGGGCAGACAGTGAAGGCACACAGAGACACTAAGTAGTAAGTCTCAAATTAAAACACTGAAATGATCACACACACCCATTTTCCTATGTGTCCTTTTAAAAACTGGAGCTGGCAACAGCAGTAGCAAATCAGTGTCAGTAGGTGGAGCTGTGTTGATAAAGTCCAGTGGTGCAAGAAACAGTATAATCATGGAGACATAGACATCCAAATGTATTCAGACATATCCAGACAGTTTGCCAAACGATAATCTCCTTTCTTGCCACAGACGGGCAACATAAGCCAAACTGGTGGGTGTTCAAGCATAACTGATTCTTCCTGCCCTATTTTATCATCATAGCAACCCTGAAAAGTAGGTTTGAGAATGAATGAATGACTGGTCCAAGACAATCCAGTAAACTTCATTATGAAGTGGGAATATAATTCCAGGTTTTACATTTTCGATTCACTACACCATGCTGGTTCTTGAGGGCTACGCTGTTGTGCCGGGGTGGTGGTGGTGGAGACAGGCTCTGCTGGGTTCACCATTCAGCTGATCACTGCTGGTGTGTGTATTTATTTACTGTTTTTATAGTCCACAAGGTGGATTATGCAGTCTTAATTCATGCAATCAATAGGATGAGACATCCAATAAGCAATGCACAAGGACTAGGATTACAGAAATCTGAATAAGCACAGCTGGTTAGGCCTCAATCAGAGTGTAGATACAATGCAGAGTCATGGTATTATATAATTCACTAGACAACAGTGCAGTGACAACAGGGTAACAGGTATGCAGCAAACGGATAATGCATTTTTTTTTTTGGCTGTCAAGTCACAACTGACTTGTGGCAACCACGCGGTGTTTTCACAGGAAGAAGATGTTCAGAGGTGGTTTGCCGTTGCCTGCCTCTGTGTCGCAACCCTGGACTGCCCTGGTGGTCTTCTATCCCAGTACTAACCAGGGCTGACCCTGTTTAACTTTGGAGATCTGACAAGATCAGGCTACCCTGGG
>NW_015184131.1:0-1343 GCF_001447785.1 Gekko japonicus
CCAGTCCCATTGGAAGGTTTGAACTTCCCTCCGCAGTTCCTATAGGTGCTAACTGGGAGGCTCAGGATCCTAGTCCCTATTGTTCTTTTGGAGCCAAGCTCAGGTTGAATACCGCTGGCACCTAGTGGCAGCCAGCAGACATAACACTCCTCCCCCCCGTAGTTCGAGCCCAGCCTAGGTGACATAGTCTTTGAGATAGGCTGGGGGCCGGTGCTCCCACGTAGAACGGCTAAAAGCAGAAACCGGGGCATCGGGAGCCCTGGCCGGCGGATTTACCGGTCCGCTCGGCTGCGGTGGTGGAGGAGCCTTTTCCGGCCCCGGGGCGGAGGCAGGCGGTCTGTTGTCTGGCTGTGTCTGGGGGATTGGAGCCTGCTCCTGCAAACTGCCGTTGGTAGTTTTGTGGTCGGGGCTGTCTGGCAGGTCCACGTCACTGTTACCTGGAGCAGGGGCATTCTCCAAATCCGGGAGCAAACGCTGTCTCAGCTGGTCGACATGCCGCTGCACGACCTGGCCGTCTTCCGTGGAAACCTCAAAGCTGGGGCAACCAACTATATACAGTCCCTGGGGCACAGCCACCAGTCGCATTGGAAGGTTTGAACTTCCCGCCACAGTTCCTATAGGTGCTAACTGGGAGGCTCACGATCCTAGTCCTTATTGTTCTTTTGGAGCCAAGCTCGGGTTGCATGCCGCTGGTGCCTAGTGGTGATCAGCAGACATAACACCGAAACTCCAGTCTCCCCAGGGTCCACTAGCAAATCTCTAGGTATTTCCCAAATGGGAGTTGGCAACTCTATTAATAATTTCTGGTAACTGGAGGTAACCATACCTTTATAAATGGGACATACGCACACTCTCAGACTAACCTACCTCACAGGGCTGTTGTGAGGATAAAATGAAGGAGAGGAGAACAGTGAAATCTGTCTTGGGTCTCCATTGTGGAGAAAGGTGGCCTCTCAATGAATACAATAAAACTGTTCAAATGCAAAACTTCTCAGTTTTTTTTTTATTTTTTGCCTTTTATTTTTACATTTTTATAGGGGTATAGAAAAAAGAAAGGGGTAGGGGGAGAAACAGGGAGAAAACAGGAGAAAAAAAACACCCCAAAACAAAAAACCCACCATAGGGCACTTTGTACGGATATCAAGACTTACATTAGTAAGGGAATACACGAAATAATGAATCAAGATGAAATCACGATGACACTTCACACATTCCATTCTACTTCACACATTCCATTCTACTATTTTCCACATTATAAATGATCATTATCCCCTATCTAGACAACTGTAAAGAAAAATTCTTGAAAGGCAGGTAGGATTACCAATTCTGGGTTGGGAAATACC
>NW_015184132.1:0-1473 GCF_001447785.1 Gekko japonicus
CTAACCACTACACCCAACTGGCTCTCCCAGTTTGCAATGGTGTTTTCGCAAAATCCAAAATTCTGTATAACTACGGTTGCAAAAGCAGTCGTTCCATAGCAAATGGATCACGACTTTTTAAAATGCAACACGTTATGGCATTTTCCTTGACAGAATTGTCTGCATTTGTTATGTTCCTTCGAAACCACTGAAAAGCAAGTGATAGTGGGAAGGTGCTGTCGAATCACAGCTGGCGTACGGTGACCCCATGGCATTTTCAAGCAACAGATGCACAGAGGTGGTTGGCCATGGCCTGCCTCTGCATAGCGGCCCTTGACTTCCTGTGTGGTCCCCCATCCAAATGCCAACCAGGGATGACCCTGCTTAGCTTTTGAGATCTGATGAGACGGGGCTAGCCTGGGCCATCCAAGTCAGAGGAGAAATAAGCACACCTAGGCTGCGGTCACACGCACTAAAAAAAAATCCACTTTCAATCCACTTTCAGTGCACTTCCCAACTGGATTTCTACTGTGTGAACTGGCAAAATCCAGTTGGAAAGTGGACTGGAAGCAGAGGTCATTTCGGGGGGGATTGCGGGGGATCGCAGTTCCCCCGGGTGAGGTACGGGGGCGGGGCACATGACAAAGCCCCGCCCCCTGCTTCCGGCCGCCCCGCTTCCGGCCCTCAGTCAGCCAGGAGGAGGCAGGAGAAGAGGGAGGGTAAGTTGCTTCCTCCCTGACAGAATACCCACCCACATGCAAAAACAAAACTGAAACCTTTTTCTTTTCTCGTGACAACTGCACCTCCTAAAGGAAGAAATGCATCTTGTTCTTGCATTGGAGAGTTCAGTTTGTAACCTAGGACTTGCTTGTCCTCAGTGCACAGAAATTAGATCAATCTGATACCATATATTTGGAAAATATTTGAACATCTTGTCTTAAAATATTTTATTCATCACGTTAAAATAAAACATTCCATAATCAATTTTTTTCTTTTATTTTTTCAATTTTTCAGAAAAAAACAAAAAAGGCTTCAGGAAAAAAACAGAAAAAAACTGTTTTTTTCCCAAGTTTTTCCGGTTTTTTTCCGGGCCTTCACATCTCTACAGCTGGCGTACGGTGACCCCATAGCATTTTCAAAGCAACAGATGCACAGAGGTGGTTTGCCATGGCGTGCCTCTGCACAGCGACCCTTGACTTCCTGAGTGGTCCCCCATCCAAATGCCAACCAGTGTACCCTCTAAGCTGAGTTAGTGTGAGCTAGCTCGCAGTTTTTTAGCCTCTGGCTCACACATTTTTGTCTTAGCTCAGGAAGGATGGCTCCAGAGCAAACTGATTTATGCAGTAGCCACATCGTTTGCTCACAACTTTAATGCCAGTAGCTCACAAAGTAGAATTTTTGCTCACAAGACTCCACAGCTTAGAGGGAACATTGGTCATGAAGCTGCATACAGATGCCAACCAGTGATGACCCTGCTTAGCTTTTGAGATCTGA
>NW_015184133.1:0-1325 GCF_001447785.1 Gekko japonicus
TCTAACTGAGTACCTATGAAAAGAATGCCACAGACGGTGTTTGGGTCCCCCTGGGAAATATTATCAACCTATCCCTGTCTTCTGGGACATTCCTAGGGGGCTTGAAAGAGGCAGTGGTGTGTCCACTCCTGAAGAAGCCATCATTGGACCCTACAGTCCTTGCCAACGATAGTCCAGTCTCAAATCTTTCGTTTCTGGGTAAGATAGTGGAGAGAGTGGTGGCTGAGCAGCTCCAGGTCTTCTTGGATGATGACTCCATCCTGGATCCATTCCAGTCCAGCTTTTGCCCTGGCCATGGGATGGAGACCATGCTGGACACCCTCACGGATAACCTCCAGAGACACTTGGACCAAGGCGGGTTGGTGCTGCTGTTGCTCTTAGATCTGACAACAGCATTCAACATGGTCAACTATGACCTGTTGACCCTTTGCCTCACCAATGTAAGGATCCGAGGGACTGCTTTACAGTGGCTTTTCTCCTTTCTCCATGGTCAGTGACAGAGGGTGGCACTAGAGGAGAGGATGTCCCTGCAATACCTGCTTGAATGTGGAGTGCCACAGGAGGCGATCCTCTCTCCGATGTTGTTTAACCTCTCTATGCCCCCCTTCACCCAGTTGATCTGGGGGTACACTGATGACACCCAGCTTCATCTGTTGATTGATGGATGGATGGATGCCACTCCAGATATTCTGAACAGGGCTACAGCAGAGCTGGCTGAAATTTAATCCAAAGAAGACATAGGTACTGTAACTGAGCCATGGGGGTGTGGGATCGGGAATCTGGCTCCAAGTGCTTGGTGGGGTGCCATTAGCACCAGCACCGAGGGGTGAGAAGTCTTGGGGTGATTCTGGATTCCTCACTTTCTGTGGAGGCCCAGGTTACCGCAGTTGCCAGATCATCCTTTTACCATCTCCACCTCTCTCACCTCTCAGGACTTAGCTATAGTGATCCATGCAATGGTCACTTCCAGGCAGGATTACTGTAACTCACTCTATGTGGGGCTACCCTTGAACCTGATCCAGAAACTGCAGCTAGTGCAGAATGTGGTAGCGCGGCTGCTGATGCGGGTGCGCATCCAGCCAGTGCTGCGCCAACTGCACTGTTGAATACCAAATCGAATTCAAGGTTATGGTACTGACCTTTAAAGCCCTACACAGCCTGGGACCAACATAACTGCAGGACCGCCTCTCCCCATATGTGCCCTGGCACTCTATAGATCAACACTTCCTGATAATCCCTGGCCCAAGAGATGTCTGCTTAGCCTCAACCAAGGCCAGAGCTTCATTAAGTCATCTGAGCCTCCCATGCCTTTGGCACCTGCCCAG
>NW_015184134.1:0-1425 GCF_001447785.1 Gekko japonicus
ACAATAGGAAGATAACCACAGAGCAACAATAGAAAGATAATCAATGAAGAATGAATCCTTCTGAAGGAGTTGTAACATGAAATGGGTCTACAACTAGCTACTCATCTTCTTTTATATTGTTTTTGTTATGTATTGGGACTGAAACATTGCAGGACAGTGCTGCCAGAGACAGGGTGAGCTTGGAGCCGAATAACAATAGACCAACAGGATTCTGGCAGTAACCAATTAAGATGTAAAGTTTTGTAAATAGCCTATCGTTGGGAGTGGGGGGTGTTAAGGTGTGGCCATTGCATGCAATATAACCGAGCTGAGGCTCCGATGTACAGTCTTGTTCTTGCTGAAATCACTGAATAAAGTAGAGCTGATCACTAGACTGGAAGTCTGTTCATCCATGGAACCCACTATTTAACAGTTTTATAATAACATTAGGAGGAGCCCTGTTGAAAATGGTAATATAAGATCATTCTAAGGGTTCAGGGCACTTTTTGTAGAAAAAGCCCAGCAGGAACTCATTAGCATAATAGGCCACACCCAACAGCAGAAATCCATTAGCACATTAGGCCACACCCCTGACAACACAGCTCATTAGCACATTAGGCCACACCCCATGTTACCAGAAGTGTGGTCATCCAGCCACACCCACCTTTCCCTTCTTATTCTGTTTACCTTGTTTGTTGTCAAAACCCAGGGCCTTTTTTTGTAGCAGGAACTTCTTTGCATGTTAGGCCACACACCCCGAATGTAGCCATTCCTAATGAGTTTCTGCTGTTGGGTGTGGCCTGTTATGCTAATGAGTTCCTGCTGGGCGTGGCCAACTCCGGAGCCAGCCGGAACTCCATTCCTGTGCGTTCCTGCCCAAAAATAGCCCTGGTTGTTATTGTTATTTCTCTATGTTAATGATAATTGTGAAATTCAGATGTAGTTTTACCAAATAAAGTGCAGTAGCCTATATATCACAGTCATTGTTCCTTCCTTCTATCTCCTGGAGCCTGGCAACACTAATTAACATTATTACTTCAGGACACAAAGGAGAGGCCTTCCGTGGTTCTGCCTCTCCCCTTTCCCTGGCAGGAGTAGAAAGGACACTCACTCTCATCCTGCTCAGATGGGAAGGAAATGTGTTCGCCAACCCCTTTTTTTAGGCAAGGCCTTCCTCTGCCCTAAACGTCCCATCATTTACATGAAGGGGAGAGAAGTGGGGAATCTTTCCTGCCCTCCCTTGGGAAAACGTTTGGTCCCTTTAATGCGTCAGTGCCTGGAAAAGTGTATTTTCAAGCAGGAGAAGAAAGTGGCAGAAGAAACCCTGAAGATTTGGATAGAAAAGGTTTTCTTCCCCATCGCTTTCTATCTCTTTTTCAGGATTTCACCAGTCGGCCTCTCATGCAGTGGGGCAGTGATAGGAAGCTGCCCCACACAGACATCGAA
>NW_015184135.1:0-1362 GCF_001447785.1 Gekko japonicus
CAGATTATTTTCCATGAATGAATATATTTCAATATGTTCATCGTTGCAATTTCTTTTATTTAAAATTTATTAAAGGGACATAATTAAGTGTGAAAATATCCTGATTTTTCTTTGGCACTGTTAGGTAAAGGTATTTAATTTCCCCCCTCTGTATTTTACATGTTGTAATAGGAAATCTTGTAGTAAGCACTAGAATCCCATATTATGTATGAAAATCTCAGAATTGCCTGATGTTACTTATAAACACTATAAACAAAATTACACCGAAAACAGACCATCAAACATTATATAGCTCTCTATTAGTGAGCTAATAGTTTGGTATAGTGGTTAAGTGTGTGGACTCTAATCTGGGAGAACCGGGAGAACTCCTCCATGTGCAGCTGCTGGTGTGACCTTGGGTCAGTCATAAGTTCTTTCAGAGCTGTCCTCTCAAGGGCAGTTCTCGAGAGAGCTCTCTCAGCCCTACCTACCTCACAGGGTGTCTGTTGTGGGGAGGGGAAGGGATTGTAAGCCACTCTGAGACTCCTTCAGGTAGTGAAGGACGGGGTATAAATCCAATCTCCTCCTCTTCTTTTAAACACTTTCCAATATGAATTATATAATACAATGATGATGATGATGATTATATTATTTTATATTATTATACAGTTATACAACACAATACCTGGATCTATACAATACAATAACTTTCATCACTTATCATGTAGAAATATTCAATGTATTCATATAAATTTATACAGACTTGAGCAACACTCATGGTCAAGGAATATGCATTAAGCTAAAAGTTTCCTCCTCTCAATGTAACAAACAAGATAGCACTAGAATTACGTGCATTAAAAATTGTTAAAGTGATGACTTTCCTTTTTCTGAATTGGAGAAGAAGATGCCTTCTGAATTGCTTGCAAACTTCAATAACTTTTTGAACAGTGGTAGGCTGGGTCCGTATTATAGAAGTTTTGCTCATTCATGTTGAGTTCCAAAGAAGAATTATTGAAAGTATACTCGCTGTTGGAAGCAAGTTGAAGAAGTCCTCAAACGAAACCGCCTTCAGTCTGGAGTGGCATGTCCTCCTCTGTTTTGTAAATCAGTCGGTGGAAGTCTTGCTGCTGTTTTGTATATCAGTATTTGGAAGTATTTCCTGTTTCATCTGTATATACTTGTCTAAAGGATGCAACCAATTTAGAAGGGATCTTCTTCTCCAATTCAGAAAAAGGAAAGTCATTACTTTAACAATTTTGTAAGGAGCATTATATTTCTAACACTATCTCGGTTGTTGCATTGAGCAGAGGAAATTGTGAGCTCAATGCATATTTCTTGACCACGGATGTTGCTCAATTCATATGAATACATTGAATGTTTCTA
>NW_015184136.1:0-1464 GCF_001447785.1 Gekko japonicus
CCATTCGGCTTTTATTTATACGGGAGATTAAAAGGAGAAAAATAGATGGTAAAATAAATAAGATAGCATCCTGTGACCATTTTTAAGATTTTAAACCCATAGATTCAAGAGGAACATTTTAACTTTATTTATTTATTAGATTTTTTAATCGCCCAACCCCGCAAGTGGGCTCCGGGTGATTTACAACCTTAAAACAGATAAAAGACAGTCAGCGTGATAAAATTATTACATTGCACTGATAAAACAACCCATTCACATGGCGATCGAACCCCTTTTTGCCGGCTGCCGTGTTCTCTGCGCAGCAGGGAAGGGGATGCAGGGCCGAAGATAGAAAAGGAGGGTGCCAGTTTTAACAGTCGTTGTCCACAACTAAAAGCCTGGTGGAACATCTCCGCCTCGCTGGATCGCATCAGATCCCGCAGGGCCCTGATGTTATTTGGCAGAGAGTTCCACCATGTTGGGGCCAGGACCGAAAAGACCCCAGCCCTGGTTGAGGACGGCCGGACCTCCCTAGGGCCGCAGATCACCAGTACGTTATCAGCTGAGCTCAGCACTCTTCTGGTGATATATTGGAGGAGGTGGTCCTGAAGGTACGTGGGACCCTGACCGCTCCAGCCTTAGCATAAGCTTCCAGGGAATTAGGACCCACGGAACTCTAGTCCACAGATGCTTGTGCAGGAAAAAAAAAAAGTTCATCTTTATAGGTAAAGGTTTCCCTTGCTCGAAAGCCAGTCGAATCCGACTCTAGGGTTGTGGGGCTCATCTCCGTTTCCAAGCCGAAGAGCCAGCGCTGTCCGAAGACTCCTCCATGGTCATGTGGCTGGCATGACTAGACACCGAGGCGCACGGAAGGCTGTTACCTTCCCACCGAAGTGGTACCTATTTATCTACTTGCAATTTCTTGCTTTCGAACTGCTCAGTTGGCAGGAGCTGGGGCCAGAGATGGGAGCTCACTCCGTCACGCGCCACTCGGGTCTCGAACTGCTGAAGTACCAACCTTCCGGTCTGCAGTTCAGCGTCTTCACCACTTGAGCCACCGCAGCCCATGTTCATCTTTATAGACTCCCCAAATTCCTGGCCTTTTAAAAAACATGGATACAGGAAGCCTTCTACTGAGGCAGACCTTTGGTCTATCAAGGTCAGTCGTCTCAGGCAAAGGTCTTTCACATCACTTACCGTGTACGTTAAGCGCCATCAAGTCACTTCCCAGGCGATCCTATGAATTAGCGAGTCCCCAGAACATCCTCTCTTTCACAACCTTGCTTAGGGTCTTGCAAACTGTGGGCCCTGCCTTCCTTCATTGAGTCAATTCGTCTCCTGATCCTTTTACACCGAGATGACAGGGATTGAACCTGGGATCCTTTGCACGCCAAGCAGAGACTCGTCCACTGAGCTGTGCTCCACATTAATCCAACTTCTCCTTTGGAATTAGAACCAATGCAATCACTCTGAAGTCTTGAATTA